>NW_023277290.1:0-16204 GCF_003668045.3 Cricetulus griseus | reverse complement strand
CGGGGAGTGGCAGGTGTTCTCTATCTCCAGGTCTTGCACCCTCCAAGGACTTTAGGAGAGGAAGGGCCCATCATTGCTATCCAATCCAATGAGATGGTAAGCCTGGACACTGAGGAGAGCTGTGGGGCTCTGTCTCCCCTCAGGTGGGAACTCAGCAACTGCTTAGCTGAGGCTACAGTCTGATTCCTGCATGTCTGGGTGCTTCAACAGATATAGCCAAGGCTGCATTTGAACCTGGGCCCTGAACCCCAGGTGCATCTGGCCAAGTCTGAGTCCTTTCCCGGGCTCCTGCTGTCTCTTTCCTCTCTGGCTCCCTGCCTACATCCTCCCTTCCGGTTCTTTTGCCTTTCCCTTAAGTACTGGGCCCTCTCCTGAGCCCTATATCCACCACAGACTGGAAAGCAGCTCTTATCTAGTGGCTGACTGACTGAGCATTCAGAGTTGTCTGCATGAACAAATAAGAGGTCACAGCCCAGATTCCTGCTGGCCAGACACCTGGCCTTGCTGGACACCCTTGGAAACAGGACAGCCCCTGGACAGGGCTGGCCCAGTCCCCACCCTTTCCATGGCACAGGCTCCTGGGCTTGTTGTTGTCCCTTAGGAAGAAGAACTCTGCATCTGAGCTGCACCTTTCTCTGGCTCTCTTGCTCCCCAGGCCCTCAGAGTGTCAGTCTCCTGGTTACTTCCTCAGGAGATGTCCTGACATCAGATGAGGACATGTGACTGTTGTAAGAAGCACACAGAAACCACTGCCTAACCGAAGATGAGGAACAAGGGCTAATGGCCCTACCAACAATGGGACAACTTGGCCCCAGTTCTTCAGACATGGCTCCACTACAGCCTCCATGGCCTTTCATGGACACTCTCCCAAGGGCTCAAAATGTATCCTCCTGAGTGACACACCCTACCTATAGAGAACTCTGCCCTGAACATACGATTTCCTGATAGCTCATTCCATCCCATAGCCTCTGCCCTGATCACCCTCTCTCTGTGTCAGGTTCTCTCTCTCTCTCTCTCTCTCTCTCTCTCTCTCTCTCTCTCTCTCTCTCTCTCTCTCTCTCTCTCTCTCCTCTCCTCTCTCCTCAGAGTTCCTGGCTTGTGAGTGATTCTGTCAAGGCCAGTCCAGGCCTCCACCGAAACAGGACAAGTCCTAGAGAAGGCTGGGCTGGCAGGAGCTTGGTGGCTGGAGTTGGACTTTCCCCAGACTCATTTAGCATAACCTTGGGGAACAGAGAGCCTGTCTGAGGGAGGGAGAAGGCTAGTTTGCCTCATCCTGATATGACAGGAAGACCAGAAGGCAGGAAGGAAGGAAGCAGCTTTCCGAAGAGCCTCCTGTGTTCAGGCTGGGTAAATGATGGTCTCTCAGATCCTCAATTCTTGATCAGCCACTCAACCTAGTTCAAAGAACTCCTGACAGTGCTGGGGCCTGCGCCCCTCTACTCCCAAGAGGGCTGGCCAGGCACAGAGGCCATAGTGTGGACTGGCCTCAGCCTGTCCAAGCTTCAAAGGTGTATCAGGTAGCTGAGGTGGGCCAAGGAAACCCCACAAAATGACCACATATCAGGGTTCCTGGGCTAGCTGATCAGTAGGTGCTCCAGAGGAGTTCTGGGGCCTGGTGCCATGAAGGAGGTTGTAGGCCCCCAGGGAGCAGCACTCACAGGAGCAAGGCTGCAGCAGAGCACAGCAGTGGATGGGGCAGGGGGATGGATGCCTTGGCTGTATCTCCTCACCTGTCTCAACAACGCCGCCGTGCCTGCTCTCGTCCAAGAGCCTGCAGCGGGTTCCCTGGGTCCACCTGATTACAGCTAGCTCTGTGACCTTGTGTCTCTGGCCCTCTGTGGGAACTCCATAGGTCCTTAACTTGCCAGTGGGAGCGCCCGCCCCGAGGCATGGGATAACCGCAGACAGACGCCAGTCCCGAGCGCCACACGGAGGGACCGGGAACTGGTCACCGCTCGCCCTCCTCGGCCAGGCCGGCCCGAGAAATTTTGTTACGCCAGCAGCAAACAAGTGGGGCGAGGATGGGAGGGGCTCAGGTGCACCCGGTGCAGGCCTGCGCGGGCGGCGGCGGGGTGGGGGGCTCACCTTTCTGGCCGCTGAGCGCCGCGTACCAGGAGAGCGAGAGGAAGGCGCACAAGCAGAAGAGCAGCAGCGTCAGGAAGGTGCCATTGCGGAGCCTCATCTCCTCCGGTGCGCGGCGGGCGCCGGCAGGGCCGAGGCCGCATGGCCCGGGGGACCGATGGCCGCGGCGCGGGGTCGGGAGGCGGCAGGGCCCCGGCCCCGGATCCGCCGGGGGCAGCTGACGGGTCCGGGAGAGGCCGGGCTTCGATCTGGGCGGGAATAGGGCCGCGGGGGGGCCGGACGGGCTGCTCCTTCCGCGGCAGCGCTGCGCTGGCGGCTCGGTCGGAGGCACTGGACCGGGCCGGGGGCCGGGCCGGGGCGTGCCGGGCAGGGTTGGGCAAGGCGGCAAGAGCCGCGGCCCGGCTGGATCGGGGACCGCCGCCGAGTCGACGGCGAAGGGCGGGGCGGCCGGGATTTAAAGGGGCCGCATCACCCGCTGCCGCTGGGAGCACCGCGAGGGGGCGGGGTGGGAGGCCAGGGCCCGGGATCCCAGTGGGCCCGGCTCGGGAGCGCGCTCTGAGGGAGAGGTGGTCCAGTCTCAGCAAAGCCAAGGCTACCGTGGTGGTGAATGAAGGTCAGCTACTGTGCAGCAGGGGCAGACTGCTGAGGTGCCAGCCCCACAACTCCGCTCCCAGGAAGATCCCCATGGGTAACTTCCCACACTCAGACCTTCAAGCCCTCCTCCCGACCCAGAGGGTCTAGACTTGGGAGGGGACCCGAGTGGCCGGGCTGAGGTTATCTCTAGCGTCCAGGAGTGTCCGCTGCCCTCTCCTGCGCCCACCAGTTCTGCCTTCCCCAGGACATTCTCTGCTGCGCCTCGGATGGTATGCTGTGGACGGGGGAGGCGCTCCTACTCCATGGTACAAGAGTAACAGAGTAACTCTGAGGAGTAACAGAGTCATTGTTTGTAGGTGTGGAGCACCCTCCGGAGCACACACAGCCAGCTAGCTTCCCGGTGCCAGGCGTGCTGTGGGCGAGAGTCAGGCTCAACCTGCAGTTTAGAGGGGCACCAGGGTCCGCGGGGGGGGGGGGGGCTCTAGTCTCCGATTTGTACAGCGGCCGCCTCAGCCTTTATTGCTGGTCTTGTCTTGCACTTTCATATAAGGGTTCATTACAGACTCCCCCCTCCCCGTCCCCAAGGCTTCTGCCGAACCAGGAACTGGACTGAACACACAAGGACTGGCTGGGCCAGGAGGGCAGCTTCTGGGCATGCATTTTTGTAGCGCCATGTCTACTTCCCTGCATGGGCCTCACCGCTGTTCAAAATGGAACCAAATGCGACTTTGTAAAATGGAGCTAGGCAAGACCCGAGTGATGACTGCTGCCAAGTCCGACCACTTGAGTTCCATTCCTTAGGATCCACAGGGTGGAAGGAGTGAAATGACTCCTGCAATTTGTTCTCTGATCTCCGCATGCTAGCTGTGGCACACAAGTGCTGCCCACGCACACATATATGTATATTTGTATATATGTCCCAGAGGGCCCTGCTCAGGATGGTGGTGCTCGGGTATGATCAAGCACCCGGTAGCGGTTGTACAGTGTAGTGGCCCACACCCAGAAGGCACGAAGCCAGCCAGGACTACATGGTAAAATCTTGGGGGCAGTGAGGGAGTTCGGGGGGGAGGGGTTAGGGGAGCCACAGGAAGCAAGGCACAGCTGGAAAACCACTGTTTTACAGTTTGGAATGACTTAGAGCAGGTTTCCGCCTTATTTCCACACCTGATCTTGTTGAAGCCCTCTGAAGGAAACTATTCTGGTTTGTTTGTCTGTATTTTCATAGGAGTCTTCTCTGTGTTGCAAAGAATAGCAGGTTTTCATTTTAGTCATATAAAGTCTTAATTTTGTTTAAAAAACAACAACAACAACAAAATAGTGGAGCCAGTATACTTCGGTACATGCCTCTAATCCTAGCACTTGGGCATCAGAGGCAGCTGGAGCTCTGTGAGTTCCAGGCCAGTCAGAGGTACATAGTGAGCTCCTGTCTCAAATAAATAAATAAATAAATAAATAAATAAATAAATAAGTTCAAGACCAGCTTGATATATACAGAAAATTCAAAATTCTAAGCTAAGTAGGGTTGTGTGATGCAACTGTCCCAAAAAACAAACAATAAGACTGGAGAGATGGCCCAGCAGTTATGGTTAAAAAAGTGCTTACTGCTTGATTTTCCAGAGGACCTGAGGTAGGTTCCCAGCAGCTATATCAGGTGGCTCACAACTTCTGTAACTCCAGCTCTATGGGGATCAGACACCTCCAAGCTCGATAGGTAGGTGCACAAGCACTAGAGTGTTTGCATGAGAGCAAGTGTATACACACACACACACACACACACTGAATCTAAAAATCAAGCAACAGAAGTATATCTGGAGATGTAGCTGAGTGGTAAAGCACTCACTGCCAACATCAACTAAACAAAAAAGTGCATTTATGTTTTAAAGTGGGACTACTTGAGGAAAATGCTACAGTTATTAAACCAGGGTACGTGAAGGAAGGGGACAGCTCCTTGTCCATCCCATGACTACCCTGGAGTAGGGGAGCAGGGCCTCTGTAGAAACAGACCCATGGTGTTAGGTGGAGCTCATGTCTTAGGTGGGGTCTCACAGCAGCCTGTCTATCTGCAGGCTTCTGTCTCCCTTTAAAAACGGGGGGGGGGACAGCAGTTGCCTGGCACTTGTCCTATTTTCCACAACTTGTGCCTTTGTAGTAATTAATTAATCCTTGCAGCTGGGGACTGGCCTTTACCTGAGGTTCAGCTTCCGGTTCTAAGGACTCTCTCAGGAAGATGGAGCCACATGGGCCCAGAAAAACCCTGCTTTCCTTTTCAAACCCCAGCTGTAGGTATTTCTCCCTTTGTTCTCCTCACTTGTCACAAAGTGAAAATACAGTCGTCCCCACTTCTTCCTTTTTCAGGTTTGGAGTCCCACTATGTAACACTGGCTGTCCTGTAACTCACTGTTCAGACCAGGGCTGGGATTACAAGCCTATAGAACACCCAGCCGTTAGATCATGGCTCCCAGCCGTTGTTCTGGGACAATCTTTGGAGGTGGTCTAGGAGCCCTGCCCTGAGGGAGGGCCAAGAACAGAGCTGAGAGGAATATAAAATCCATGCATGTTTTCACTAGCCTTTAAGTGAAACTTGATGTGCCCTTCAATTAGGAATAGGTGCAGCATCCTGTAGATCTCCCAGCCTATGTCACAACGGAAATCACAGGGATTTTCATCTACTTCAGCTAGAGGTGTGGCAGGCACGTCATATTTCTGATATTAGTCCTGCCTCTAGATCCTGCAAGTTAAGAAGAATCATGGGGCTGGGCCATAGTGGTGCATGCCTTCATTCCCAGCACTCAGGAGGCAGGCAAATCTCTGTGAGTTGGAGGTCAGCCTGGTCTACAAAGTGAGTTCTAGGACAGCCTCAGCTATTGGACAGAAAACCCCTGTCTCGAAAAACAAACAAAAAAAAACTAAACAAAAAAAGAAGAATCATGGGTATTTGCATATGGTTTTACAAATATTTTTCTGACATTTACATTTTAGTGGTTTGTTGTAAGGCATTGATTTATAAAATATGGGTCTGTAGGATACACCTCTAATCTCAGCTTTTGAGAGGAAGATGCAAGAGGATTGAGTTCAGCTAATAGCTCTATTTTTAAAATAATTTATTTTTACTTGCAAGTATATCTGTGTGAAGGTGTCAGATCTTGGAGTCACAGACAGTTGTTAGCTGCCATCTGGGTGCTGGGAATTGAACCTGGGTACTCTAAAAGATCAGTTAGTGTGTTCTTAATCACTGGGCCATCTCTCCAGCCTCGATAGTTCAATTGTTAAGAGGAAAAAGGTTTGATTCCCAACAACCACAGGGAATTAGTCTCCATCTTTTGGCCTCTGAGAGCACTGCACACATTGAATACATACATTCATGCAAGCAAAACACTCAGATACATTAAAACATTTTTTAAAAGAGAGTTTTAAGAGCAGGGTCGTCCTTTGCTCCAGAGGCAGCTCAAGGCCAGTCTGGGTTACATGAGACCCTACACACAGGCACATGCACGCGCGCGCGCGCGTGCGCGCACACACACACACACACACACACACACACACACACACACACACACACACAATCGCCCAAGAATAAGTAAAAGAGCATCTTTGGCGCACACCTTAAATCCCAGCACTCAGGAGGCATAGGTAGGTAGATCTCTTGAGTTCGTGGCCAGTCTGATCTACAAAGCAAGTTCCAGGACAGCCAGGGACACATAGAGAAAGCTTGCTGTGAAAAAACAAACAAACAAAAAAGAATAAGTAAAAGATTTTTAAATGATGACATATGCCCATAATCCCAATACCTGGGAGGTTGAGGCAAGAGGATTACTTCAGGTTGGACTGTGTAGTGAGTACCAGGCCACCTGGCCTATAGAGTAAAGGTTGTTTCTTAAAAAAAAAAAAAAAAAAAAAAATCGAACCAAACAAAGAAATACAAACATGAATGCTTTGATGTTGCTCTGGCCACTGCCCTGCCAGAACCTGTCCACCTTGTCTAGAGCTGAAGAGACAAGGTCCATGGAGCTTGGCAAGTTTATAATGAGGGAAGATAATCATTCCTGGAAGAGCAGAGGGCCTCCTAGGGAAAGTGAGTTTAACTGTAAGTCTGGGGGTGGGGGTGTGTCAGAGTAATTGTCCTCAGCAGATACATAAACCTTAATGGGACAGTGCTCCCTCCCTACCAGTGCAGATAGGGAGTCCAGTGAGATCCTGGCCCCCGGCTTACAGGGAAAGGATCTTTATGTATCACCTTGTCAGGAATTTATTTAGTTTAGTTAGTTTTTTTTTTCTTCCTTATCTCTTTTTGATCCAATAAAGCCAAGGCTAGTCCTCAACTTCTGATCCTCCAGTCTCCACTTTCCAAGTGCTGTGAGTACAGTACACATTGGTTTATTTAAGGTTTTGTCCTGAGATGGAAAAGCAGGAAGAGGGACTGGGCAGTGGTGGCACACACCTCTAATCCCAGCACTCATAGGAAGTAGAGGCAGGAGGATCTCTGTGGGTTCGAGGCCAATCTAGTCTACAAAGCCAAATTCCAGGACAGCCAAGGCTATACAAAGAAACCCTGTCTCAAAAAAAAACAAAAAAACAAAAAAACAAACAAACAACACCAACAAAAAGCAGGAAGAACAGGACCTACAGTTTAAATTTAATTCTCAAGATGAGCCTTTCTTTGGGCAACAACAGGAATGAGAGGAAGCCAAGAGACTAGCTACCAAAGACAGGCTGCTGTAGGTAAAAGTCCAGAATGCAGCATTAAACCGGAACTGTAGAGAAATTATTCTGAGCCGACAGCATTTGAGAACAGGCTTTTATTTGTTTGTTTATTTTTAAAATAGGGTCTCTGTATGTAGTCCTGGCTATCCTGGAACTTGGTATGCAGACCAGGCTGGGCTTGCATTCACAGAGATCTGCCCACTTATGGCTCTCCAAGTGCTGGAATGGGCTTTCACTTAAGCTCCTTCACAACAGACTCCCAGAGTGCTTTCTGCTGGAATTAACCAGAAAATGAGTCAATCTCCAGAGACACCCAGGCACACCTAAATGAGAACTCTTTTTTTTTTTTAAGATTTTATTTATTTATTGTGTATACAACATTCTGCTTCCATGTACACCAGAAGAAGGCACCAGATCTCATAACGGATGATTGTAAGCCACCATGTGGTTGCTGGGAACTGAACTCAGAACCTCTGGAAGAGCAGTCGGTGCTCTTAACCTCTGAGCCATCTCTTCAGCCCCCTAAATGAGCATTCTTACAGAAGAACTGAGAAGTCATGTTATCTTCCTAAAACTCCTTTGTTTGTCTATAATACTCCTCCCCCCCCAATTAAGTGATATACAAAGGTGAGATGTCACAGGGCATGAAGGCATTTAGTGCCAAGCCCAGTGACCAGAGTTCCATCCCAAAGACACACATGGTGCAAGGAGAGAATGGATTTCCACACGTTGTCCTCTGAGACCTCCACATGTACACAGACACAGACACACACACACACACACACACACACACACACACACACACACACACACTGTATGTATGTATGTATGTATGTATGTATGTATGTATGTATGTGTAATTAAAACAAAAAATATTAAGTTGATATTTGGGCTGAGTCTCTGCATTCAGGAGGTAGGGGCAGGCAGATTTCTCTGAGTCCCAGGCCAGCTTTTATACATAAAAGCAGTTCCAAGATTCTAAATTCCTAGTATAATAAGTAGATTAAAAAAAAAATTTGCTCTTTCCTTTATGCCGCTGCCATGCCGTCCAGACTGAGAAAGACCCGGAAACTCCGGGGCCACATGAGCCATGGCCATGGTCGCATTGGTAAACACCACAAGCATCCAGGAGGCCTTGGGAATGCTGGAGGCATGCATCACCACAGGATCAACTTCGACAAATACCATCCAGGGTACTTTGGGAAAGGTGGTATGAGGCATTACCACTTAAAGAGGAACCAGAGTTTCTGCCTGACTGTCAACCTGGATAAGCTGTGGACACTGGTCAGTGAGCAGACACGGGTCAATGCTGCCAAGAACAAGACTGGAGCTGTTCCCATCATTGATGTGCGATCGGGCTACTACAAAATTCCAGGGAAGGGAAAGCTCCCTAAGCAACCTGTCATCGTGAAAGCCAAATTTTTCAGCAGAAGAGCTGAAGAGAAGATAAAGGGTGTTGGAGGTGCCTGAGTCCTGGTGGCTTGAACCACCCAGGAAGGTTAATTAAATGCTAACAGTTTTCAAAAAAAAAAAATTTTTTTTGTTTTTTTTGTTTTTTTTTTGTTTTTCAAGACAGGGTTTCTCTGTGACTTTGGAGGCTGTCCTGGAACTCACTCTGTAGACCAGGCTGGTCTCCAGCTCACAGAGATCTGTCTGCCTCTGCTTCCAGAGTGCTGGGACTAAAGGCGTGTGTCACCCACCTCCTGGCTTGATAAAAAATCTTTTACTAATTTGTTGTCAGGTTTTAATTAAAAAAATCTTTTTTTTTCCGCCGAGAGGTGGTAGTGCACGCCTTTAGTCCCAGCACTCAGGAGGCAGAGTCAGGCGGGTCTGTGAGTTTGAGACCAGTCTGGTCTACAAGAGCTAGTTCCAGGAAAGCCTCCAAAGCCACAGAGAAACCCTGTCTCAAAAACAAAACAAAACAAAACAAAACAAATTTCTTTTCTCTCAGGAGGCAGGAAGATCTCTGTGAGTTCCCAGGCACCCAGGGAAAAGATGGTCTGGAGTGGGTGGGGTGTTTTAATGCAAACATACTTACTGAAGCTTCGTGTCCATGAAGGACTCTGACAGCTCTGCTCATTTTAGCTCCTGCCCAGGCTTCAGGGATAGCTACTGGAACAGTGCTCCCTGGCAGAGGAAAGAGAGCTCTAGAAACTTTGGCATTAGCAAATAAAGAAAACACTTGCCTTGTCATTGGTCTGTGGCTTTTACTGTCTCAGACCCTTGGCCCGAACTAATCACATGGTCTCACATTAAGGGAGCGGGTTGATTTTATAGACATATAAATCTCAGAACGTTTCCTGGCATAAAAGATACATGAGCCGGGCATTGGTGGTGCACGCCTTTAGTCCCAGCACTCGGGAGGCAGAGGCAGGCGGATCACTGTGAATTCGAGACCAGCCTGGTCTACAAGAGCTAGTTCCAGGACAGCCTCCAAAGCCACAGGGAAACCCTGTCTGGAAATCCCCCCCCTAAAAAAAAGATACATGAAATTATTACTGTTGCCATTAGGAATTAGAATCAGGAACTCCGGGGTAGACACAGGCCTGGTAAGTACTCTTGGCTACAACATATCCGAGAAGCAAACCGCAAACCCGAGTCAGTGAAGGCTTCCCACATCTGTAACCCCAGCATTCAGGAAACAGAAGCAGGAGCATTATTGAAAGTTTGAGGCCTGTCTGCCCTAAATTGTAATTACAGACTAGTCAGGGCTGCACAGCAAGATCCCATCTTTCTCCCCCCCCCCTGTATTTTTCCAATTTTAGTATATGTGCAGCCTAAGTGAGCACAAAGTTATTTTGTTACTTTGGGTTTGTTTGCTTTGTTTCATTTCCTAAATTTTTTTCAGTGGCTATTTTATGTGTATTGATGTTTTGCCTACATATATGTCGATACCTTGGAACTGGAGTTACAGACAGTTGTGAGCTGCCATGTGGGTGCGGGGAATTAAACCTGGGTCCTCTGAAGAGCAGCCAGTGCTCTTAACCACTAAACCGTCACTCCAGCCCAAGATCTCCTCCTTTTTTTTTTTTTTTAAAGCTGTTGAGATGCTCAGTGTGTAAAGACACTTGCCATCAAGCCTGATGACCTGAGTTGTAACCCCAGAGACCCACATGGCAAAAGAAGAGAACTCCCCAAAGTTGTCTCCTGACCTCTACAAGGTACTGATTCCATTTTGATTTTTAGTCTTGTCTATTGAGTCTGATGGAAGAGTCTAGTCTAAAACAGTGGCCACAATACCTTCTATAATTTCACTGTGTGTGTGTGTGTGTGTGTGTGTGTGTGTGTGTGTGTGTGTTTTACTGGGGACTGGATCCAGAGCCTCCTGCATGCTAGGCAAGTGCTACACCATTGAGTTAGATCTCCAGACTTTTGTTTACTTACTTTTTAATTTTGAGAAAGGATTTCACTAAGGCCTTGCAATTGTGATCCTCCTGCCACAGCCTCATGAATGGCTGGGACTACAACATCATGAGACCTAACTGCCATTTGTATATTTTTATTTAATTTGACTAACATTTGCTGACCCAAGCACCTCACAAATGCTGGTCAAGGTCCCCCTATGTGCCTGGGAACATTAGCCAAGCAAAGAGGTGTCCACAAAGAGAGAAAGAGAGGGAGAGGGAAAGGGAGAAGGAGAGAGAGAGAGAGAGAGAGAGAGACAGAGAGAGAGAGAGTATGGAGGAGGGGCATGGGAGGATGGGAGAGGGAGGAACTGGGATTAATATGTAAAATAAGATTGTTTCTAATTTAAATTTCAAAAAACTAAAAGAAAAAAAAAGAGAGAGAGAGAGTATGGAGGAGTTAAGTATCCCTGGAGGCCAAATCGGAAGAAGGGAGCTGGTCTGGGAAGAGTCAGGTGAGAGTCAACCTGGTTGCCAGAGCTCTGGAGTGCAGATGGTCCACAAAATGCTGGAACAGCACACGTAGCTGTCTGACAGTCCTTAGAGGACAGTGCTACCCAGGCTTTGGGCATCCTGTCACTGCTCCTGGCATTGAAACTCCCTAGATAGGGAGACAATGACTGCTCTCCCATCCCTTAACTGCCCAGCTCCTATCTCTCCTTGAATGCCTAGGCCCTTTGAGTAACCTAAGATGGGTTTCTGATCCCCTCATAGTCCCTCCATCCCAAGATCTGCGATTATCTTTCCAGAATCTTCCACAGCATGTAGCCTAGCTTTGGGAGCCTCAACTACCCCACAGGGTAAGTCTCAGGTTAAGGGGTAACGGAGGAAGGAAAAGACCTGGAGAGGGGATGAGGCCATCAGATTCCCATTCCTACAGTTTTCTGGGCCTCAGACCCAGGACCTAAGGGTGTGGCACCCAGTAGAGAGCTGGGCACAGGTTTCACTTCAGTATCGGAGAAGAGGCAGAATGGTGGCAGTCTTAGTTAGGGTGTCTGTTGCTGTGAAGAGACACTATGACCACAGCAACCTTTATTTTTGTTTGTTTGTTTTTTTGTTTTTGTTTTTTGAGACAGGGTTTCTCTGTGGCTTTGTAGGCTGTCCTGGAACTAGCTCTTGTAGACCAGGCTGGTCTCGAACTCACAGAGATCTGCCTGCCTCTGCCTCCCCAGTGCTGGGACTAAAGGCGTGCGCCACCAATGCCCGGCCACAGCAACCTTTATGTTATGTTAAATATTAATGACCAATTAACATTTAATTGGGGCTGGTTTACAGTTTCAGAGATTCGGTCCATTATCATCATGGTGAGAAGCATGGTGGCATGCAGGCAGACATGGTGCTGGAGAAGAAGCTGGGAGTTATACATCAAGATCAACAGGCAAGCCGGGCGCTGGTGGCGCACACCTTTAATCCCAGCACTCAAGAGGCAGAGGCAGGTGGATCTCTGTGAGTTCAAGGCCAGCCTGGTCTTCAAAGAGAGTTCCAGGACAGCCTCCAAACCTTCAGAGAAACCCTGTCTTGAACCCCCCCCCAAACAAAACAAAACAAAACAAAAAATCCACAGGCAGCAGGAGATTGTGTGCCACACTGGGGGTAGCTCGAACATACATGAGACCTTAAAGCCCACCCTCACAGTGACGCACTTCCTCCAACAAGGCCATCCCTCCTAATAGTGCCACTCCCTATGGGCCAAGTAAAAGGTTCAGGCAGATACCTAGGTAGCTTAAAGGTCCCTGTGTTGCGTGGCCACGTCATGGCTATGTCACTCATTACAGGGCTACATAGGGGCTGTGCATGCGAGAGCTCCCCTTATAAACCCGAAGCATTATTCCCTCTCTTTCTGGCGATCTACCACGGCGGTTGGCCATTAACACACTCTCTCTCTCTCTCTCTCTCTCTCTCTCTCTCTCTCTTCTTCTCTTACTCTCTGCCCTGCTCTGTTTTTCCATTTCTCTGTCTCCCCCTCTCACTCTTCCAACCTAAAATAAACTGGTTAATGTGCTCTATAGTTCGAGTCTCATCTCTCTCATATTTCTAATTTAAGCAGACATCTAACAGTTTGGCCATTTCTCTCTCAAATTTCTAATTTAAGCAAAAGAATAACACCAAGCATTCAGACACATGAATCTGTGGGGGCCACACCTATTCAAACCACCACAATGGCCTTGTTTGGAATAAACAGACGAAAACCAGCTTGGCCAAGTGAAGAGTCAGCTGGTGTTCTCAGTCAGAAACAAGTCCTCCCCAGGCTATGGACCCAAGCCCACACACTTGGGGACAGGTCAAGAACAGCCATTTCTAGGTAGACTGCTGCCCTTCTCCCAGAGTTCTTCCTCTGCCCTTTCAGAGTTGGTTCCTAAGACTGGCAAGTTCTCTTGCATCTTTGTGCCCCAGGGAGTTTGATGCCAACCTGGGGTACCCCCCACTGCACCTGTGTATTCATCTTGGGACTTGTTCTGCCTCCCTTTTGCCCTCTCCATCACCCCTGTATATTTTCCTCAGAGCCCAGCTACACCCACCCCCAACCTCACGTGGATTCATTCTAGTGTCAAACCCCAGCCCTGTGGCCCTCTTTCATCCCATGTGGGTGGTCCAACTCCAGAGGGACTGGAGGCTTCCCAGCCTCTACTGCCCCAACAACTTGGTATTACATAACTCCTCCATTGTTTTTTTGTTTTCTTTTTTTTTTTGAATAATCCTAACTGTCTTTGGGATATGTCCCCCTTCTTGTCACACAGCCAGAAACATCACACTTATGCTTCTGTAAAAAGGAACTAAAAGAGAGGCTGGGATGCAGAGTGCTTTCCTATTGTGCAGGAAGGGAGGCCTTGGGTTTTATTCCTGACACTACCAAAAATGCAGGGCCTAAAAGCTGAACAGCACCCATCTGGACTCTTGACTTCACATCCCAAAAGATAGCAACCAAACTTGGGAAAAGCATTGTGAAGTCATGGAGGATCCTGAGGAGATGCTGACAACATGTCAAACAGCAATAAGCAAAATGATATCCAGTACTTGGAGATGTTTTCCAGGGGATGGTCCGGGAAGGCACAACTAAGGACATCCCATTTAGGGTAGGAAACTGCCATTCAAAGAAGGGGAGGAAAGGGCTCTGGACAGGGGTAAGCACCTTGAAAAACGTACCAGGTGACATGAGTGTGGCATATCTGGGAACTCAGGGAGCATTACTCCAGTGTGAGTGGGAGAGTGGCTGGCTGCCCTAGACAGGCACCCAGCCATATACCAGCATTCTCACGGAGAAATGCATCTCATTGGACCCATGGTGGAGAGGGGATTTAGAGGGGCAGCGTCCCTGTGACCCCCAGTCTCTTTCCTCAGTGGCCTTGGCCCCAGCTGAACAGCATTCATCTGTACTCCTCATCCCATAACCCCGAGGATATCGGTATTCGAGGGGGTATGGTAAAGAAACTGCTGACACTACTGCTCTATTGGTAGGGGGGAAGGTTTTTATTGTAAATAAGAGAGAAAATATCCAGAGGCACCCGGAAGAGTCCAGGGCAGAGAAAAAAAGAAGCAGACTGGATATGGGCAGGGCTAGGGAAACAGGAGAGAATAGTGGAGAGAATAGTGGAGAGAATAGTGAGAGATAGCAAGAGATGAGGGGTAGGTGGGCAGGGGGAAAAACCTTGCTATTATGTAGAAACAACAGGTATCTGGGAGGAGGGGGTCTGAGGAGGTGAGAAGGGCTAGGATGCTAGCATGGGGGCTTTGAAATGTATAGTGAGTACTTGTGAGTAGGGACTCAGGTACCCTGGATGCTGGCATGGGCTCCCATATGCAACTATATAGGTGTATGTCAATAGAAAACCACATCCTTTCATCCAGAGACAAGAAAATGAACTCTTTTAGGTATGAAAACCCATTTCCTAAGTTCCTGAGGAATGCAGGCTGTTATCTAACCACCAGAAATCCTTCTACAGTCCAGTTTGAGCTTATTTCTAGACATGCAGACTACCTGAAACCTAACAGTATAAATCGAACTTGAGAAGACTGTTGCCAAGCCTCGGAGGAACCCAAAGAGACAACACAACAAACAGTGAATAAAAAAAGGGAAATAAAAAGGGAAGGAAAGGACATGACTGCTCTCAGGTGTGGTGGAGGAGGAAGTTTATTGTAGATAAAAGGGAAAGCATAGGTAGAGGCAGGGACAACTGGGAGAGTCCAGAGTGGACATGACCAGACTGAGCTAGGTCATGTGAGGGAGGTGTGAGGGGAGAAGAGAGAGGGAACCAGCAGCAGCAGCCAGGAGGCCAAAGGTACAAAACAGTGGGTAACCAAAATGTCTGGATTCTATAGGGAAGAGCCTCTGGGGTAAGGGATGCCCAGCCCCTGGGCTGGAGAGTTCAGGGTAGGGGGCAGGGTATGCCAGCCATGGTCTCTAACTGGGAGGGACTGAAGGATGCTGGGAGGACCTGGTAGCCAGGTTGGCAGCTGAGGTCCTAGGTCACCTCTGGTCCTCTCATAGATCTCTTGACTTAGGTCTTTTTGGTGTTGCCCCACTAACCCACCTCAACCCATTTGAGGCCTCTTTTCCACTGACTTCACTGGTAGTTTACACCCCCAAAGGGCAGTAAATAATTAGTACACCTGTGGGGAATCCCCTAGAGAGGGGCAGCTCAGGTCCTCCTACTCCTGACCCATTTCAAAGATTAGGCCAGTCACCTGCCTTTGCAAAGATGATCAAAAGAACTATCTCTTGATTCAGGTGCCAAGCTTCTCTCTTTCCTCCACTGTGTGCTTCAGAGGGTTGAGGAGGGGCAGGTGGACTCATGAAAAAGGCATCAGATGTTGTCCTCTGAAAGCTCACTTTCCTGTAGGGTCTTCAGAGACCCCACCCCCAAGACCCTTCTCCATCCCCTCTGCCGGCAGTGGAGTGGATGGCAGCAGCTGGGGGATCCCCCTGTCATGATCATGATCATGGGACTCTGACTCACAGCCACCCAGGCCACCTGACCACAGCAAGCAGAGAGGGCCCTGCCAGGGGGTTCCCCAGCCACCGCCTTGTTTACCTTCCTGGCTGGCCTGGGCACTGGGGAGAGAGTCTGAGCTGCTGTAGGCAGCAGGGCATGCTGGCCTGGCCTGGAACCCAGAGCCAGCAGTCCCTAGGCCAACTTCCCCAGGCCCCATTTCCTAACATTTCTTTCTCCCACGGGTGACAGAGCAAAGCAGTTTCTGGTGGCTCCCCACTGGCTCAGATGTCCCATAGGAAGCTTGGCCTGCTTGAAGCTTTGGTGCTCTTAGGCCACTAGGCTGCTGAGTCATGCTTGGCCAGCACCTGCCATCAGGATACAGCCTCTGCCCAGCTCCAGGATCCTAGTCGGTCCCCTGAATTTACATGCACTAACAGAGGGTCCTGCAGGTTAACTTAAGGGCCTTTTCTGGGGTCACCAGCTTGATGGAGC
>NW_023277289.1:0-16488 GCF_003668045.3 Cricetulus griseus | reverse complement strand
TCCCAACACAATTCTTCATAGACCTAGAAAAAAACAATCATCAACATTTTATGAAAAAACAAAAGACCCTGAATAGCCAAAACAACCCTGCACAATAAACAAACTTCTGGGGGCAACACCATTCCTGACTTAAAGCTCTATTTCATAGTTTTAGTAAGAAAAACAGTTTGGTATTGGCACAAATATAGACAGGCAGACCAATGGAATAGAGTTGAAACCCTCAATATTTACCCACAAACCTATAAACAACTGATTTTTTTTAAAAAGAAGCTATATGTATATGATGGAATAAAGAAAGGGTCTTCAAGAAATGGTGCTGGCATAACTGGATGCTGGCAAGTAGAAGACTACAGTTAGATCCATGTTTATTGCCATGCACAAAAATTAGCTCCATATGCATCAAAGAACTCAACATGTATCCAGCCTAATTACCGTATTAGAAGCCAAAGTGAGAAATACTGTTTACCAAATTGGTACCGGAGACTATTTCATGAAAATTACTCCAGTAGCACAGACACTGAGATCAACAATTTATATGTGGGACATTGTGAAAGTGAGAAGTTCTGTAAGGCAAAGGACACAGTTAGCAAGACGAAATGGCAGGGTCCAGGCTGGGAAAGATATTCACAAATACCATGTCTGATAGCGGAAGATCTCCAAAATACACAAAGAACACAAGAAGCCCTTCTAGAAAACACTAAACAATTAAAATTGTGGTTCAGTGCCAAATAGATAATTCTCAATAGAAGAATCTAAAATGGCTAAAGCCGGGTTTGTGAAAGGGAGCATGGGTTAGGATGGGATGAATCTGGTGAAAAGAGCTGCGGTAGAACAGGGCAATACTTTACTAATCCCTTCTATATCCAAGTCACTTAAACAGTCCTTTCTATGTGTATTTTCAAAGGTCCAGGATGAGGCCTGATAATTTTTTTTTGCAGTGACCTCACTGGAGTCATTATGAGGATTTGGAGGCCCTGCCTATTGAAGGCAATGGCTGCTTTGAATCTTGTCCTCACACTGCAGAGAAGGTGTTGCTTTGATGACTGCAGGGCATTTGGACTCAGAAAGTGGATCGGGTAGACTTCTATAACTGATTCCTTGCAACAGACACAGGTGATCTGATTTGACAGCAGTAATTTGAGTTTCTTTCCTGATTTGCTGGTTTCAATATTTTCTATCTTGCTTTGGGTGATTCATATCAAGGGATTCTCAGATTTATTCTTCTTTCAAAGGAACGGATTTTGTTTCCTGACCTTTGTTTTAAGCTGAGGAGTCCAGTTACTGCCAGCTCTGAACTTTCTTAAACTTCCTCATAATTAATAGGCGTGTGGGTTTTTTTTTTAATCTTTGACTTCAAGATGAATAATTCGTATTCTTGAGAGTACTTTGAGATGCATGTCATTAAACGTGATAACCATAACAATGTGTCCTAAAGATGATTATATATATATATATATATATATATATATATATATATATATATATTTACTTCTAGAATTAAGAGGTGGAGCCATTCTCCACCTGAAAAGGTGGAAGACATGGCAGAGGAACTATCCTGGATGGATATTACTGATGTCGATGACCAATCAGCATCTGCATCACCAGGTTCAATGTGGGTTATCTCAAGTGTGGTAAAACGTATATGTTCCTTGAGCCACCTTGAAGAGATCAATTTGGAGAAAGCTGGCACAAACAGATTTTTTGACAATCTTGGAAAAAATGACCTGTTGTATAACAAACAAGTATATATATATCAGTGGCCAAATACAAAACCGTCGAATGAGGCGTAACACCAAGAGGCCTGCACATCATATAACACTCCCTCAATTTTCACTCAAGAGGAGATGGAGTGAGCTGGCTCTGCCGACCTCCTGCACAGATGATAAAATTTCCTTAGCATTATTGGTATACTCATACAGTGCCTTACATGTGGTATAATGTTTTAGGTAACTACTTTAATAGTATGATTCTTTGAGGATTATCCAAACATCCTTCCTGTTGTTTCACCAACTCCACTCTTCTTGTGTCGGCTCCTTGCTACACTCCTCTAAGAAGCTTCTGGTTTCACACGTCTCCCTTCAGATCACATGCATTCTGCTATTGCCCTTTGAGTGCTCCCCCTGTATTTAGCTCCTTCCTCCCAAAGAGTTCCCTTTTCCATTTCTCCTATTTGGTCACTTTTACCTGGCATTATGCTCTCTATTTCCCTCGCGACACTTTCCCTCGTGACACAAGGTACAGAAATTTCAAATGCTGAACCGGTCAGATACTCCCATGTTCCTTAGTAACTTCTTCCGAGGTGAACATCTTCAGTTATTCACTGTCAACAACCATCACCTGCTTTCACAACTCAGGTCTAATGGGTGAATGCTGTGCCTCTAAGGTCTGCCCCATTTCCACCTTTCCCTAGCTCTCTGCTGTAGGGTTATATCAGTCACATGCATGTGTGGTCTGCGTACTCCCTTCTGCACAAGTTCAGCACCAAATAATTTTCACAGTTGAGTGGCTAATGGCAGAGGAGACATTGGGCAGAACTCTGCTTAAATATCTCTAGAACACATTGACATGTTTGCCTGAAAGCCACCCATGCCATCTTGCCCTATTGCCTGGTTTTGCATTCTGCTTAACAGATGCAATCCCGGTTTTGGTATTTGCTGACTTTTTCTGGGCCATGCTGTGTCATCTCATATGACTTCTATCCAGTTGTGCCTCACTACTGTATGCCCCTCGGCACACACCATCCCAAATAGGTACCTTCTCCTTTATAGTATAAAGACATGTCTATCCATCCTTGTCTAATGAACAGTTGTGAAAGATGATCATTGTTCTGGGACTGAAAGGAGTGTGCTGAGTCTCTCTGGAGTTTCTGAGGGACAGGTGCTCACATGTGGTAACCTTAACAAACATAGATGCTGATGAGTTAGTCCTCCAATATTTTGAGGATCAGGAACAGTGCTACTGCAGATCTGAAAGAGGTCTTCACACACAAGTCTTGATGTATTACCTCCTTAATTTACATTCCATGGGACAAAGTCATTCATTTCACCTGATTTGCTGCTTCAGGAATTCACACTATGAGTCTACAATTATGAGGAGTTAAAGAGAACTGGATTGTCTGGCTAACCTCTTCTACTTGTGGTCCCTGGAGATGACATATTGATGTAGTCCAGACAGAACACTACTGTGTAAGAAGCTTCTCAGCTCACCTACCATGGCTTGCACTTCTCCATCTTCATTTTGCTATCACATATTACAGGTAAGGGACAGGACTAAGCTTAATGGGGAGGACTCCTATACTCAGTCCCTTCAGGATCAGAAACCCAAGAGTTGTGCCTCAACTCTGCTGTTCATGATAGGGGATGTTCTTCTGTTTCCAGAAAATATATGTCGCTTTAATTGGTGCATAAATAAAATTGATTTGTACAATGGCCAGGCAGAATTAGCCAGGGAGGAAATCCAAACAGAGATGAAGGCAGAAGGAAAGTAAGGTCACAGAGATATGATGTAGCCACCAGAGAGGTAAGACATGAGGTAAAAAAGCACAAGCATCATGGTAAAGTATAGAACATTAGAAAGATTTAAATTTAGATGTTGAGCTAGCCAGTAAGAAATTTAAGCAAATGTCCAAACAAAATTAATATTTGCCCTTTTGGAGATCTGTCTGGTGTGACAGAAAACTTCCAATACAGTTCCCTGAGGTTTCTACTTAGGCATGTTTCCTTTCTCAAGCTATATTGAGCACCTCCTTCTCCATGTCTATTTCATCAACAGCCAGAATCCCTGCAACAGGGGAGTGTCTCAGCATCGGTGTTAAGAATTTTCCAGTACCACAGATGCAGGGGAGCCCTCTTTGGTTTTTCCTGCACTACTAGTCAGACTCAAACAGGGAGCTGGGGACTGATGTGTACATTACATGCTCAGAAACCTCACAAAACTCAAAACATGCAGAAAATGTACACATTTCTGAGCCGTATTTGGAGGGTGAGGCTCAGTATTACTATGTTATCTGGGGACATGATATTTCACACACTGAAACAGGCAGATGGGGGTAGACATAAAATGTAGACTCTACAAAAAATATTTAAGAAAATGTTTGTAGGAGCCAAAGGGAAGGAGAGGAGGTGAGTCCCAAAACATCACTTACCACAGCATCAGTTCTCAATAGAGCAGAGGCCCAAATATTGGTTTTGTTGAGTGCAAAGCAGTATGTCTCTCAAAAAGGTGCCTTCACCACACTGAGGGCAAGCTGCGTGTGAACATTCAGGAGGGTGACTACTCCAAGGCACACCAGCTTTACCTGATAGTCTTCAGATACATATCTAGAAACAAACACAGAGAGACACTGGAGTACATATAATTCAGAGCATTGTTCTTGTCAGTCATGGCATGGAGAAGTGTTCAGATGATCTGTCAGTACCGGTTCTGTGTCCCTGGAGAAGTCATAGGAGGATAACGATGAGTTTTATGAAAATCTTGCTAAGAATTCAGTTTCATGGACAAAATTCACCCAAGTAAGTAGCTTTTGTGTCCAGAGCCCTAAAGAGGTCCAGTTGGAGGATCTAGGCAACTTGGAAATCCTGGGCTACACCATTTCCTGGAACTCCCTCTGTGTGAAGTGCAAAACTACTGTCAGTCTCAATATTACATCTGCACTCCACTGTGTGCAAGTGCTGCACCAACATGCTACATGATTTCAGGCTTCTGAAGTGAGGTAAAATGTTTGTAGCCCAGACTGAATTACAATTTCTCTGTTTGTAAAACAATACAATACACTGATGGTCTTTACAATGTATCCACAGAAGCACCTATGGAACAGGATGGACCACCTACAGTTCAAACCAACTAAATTTCATGCCGGATTCTGCTGCTGCTGTGAACTGTGACAAGCAGACTGTGAGCAGCACCAGTCTTCCCTCAGTGGAACTCCTTTCACAAAGAGTGTCTAAACAGGAATGGAAGCTGTTTTGGAGTTGCCAAAGGAGACATCCTCCAATAGATATTTCTTGGGTACCTGAGGAGCAGCCTCATAGTCTCCTCAGAGCAGGAGAAGATGGTGAAGAGTCAGGATGACAACATCCAAATTGAGCTGGACCTAAATGCTGCCTGGCCGACTGTCTTGGAGATGCTCATGACCAGCACCAAGAGACTGATTTATCGTTTATGCTGAACATGAGGCCCCTTACCCAGTTGGTCCTGCTCACTGCATGGCTGGAGGGGTCACCTGTGCAGATTCAGTCCCTATTTGTGTATGCTGAGGGATGTGTGGCCAGCACCATGTAGGTGCACAATTCCTGCTGGCCAACCATGCTTCTACTGATCTCCATCTATAAAATAGAGCCCTCCTGTAAGACCCTACTACTTTCCCTACCTGTGGGCTACAACCAAGATCCCTTCTCCTGTATCCAGTGCACCCATGATATGCCAGAGGGGAGGTGGCTACCTCGATGGGCCAGGATCAGCCAGTCCTGCTGATGAGAGCAGTTTCTGCTTTGTTTGATTTCTGTTTGGACTAAGGTTCATTTGGCACTCATGTTAAGCTTCTCAGGGAAAGACATTGTGTGCTGTGGTGGCCAAACTTTTTCGAGTTCACAATCAGCCCTTGAAGCTGCAGCCAGGTGATTCATATGAGACTCACACTGCTGTTCTGCAGATGTCTTAAAGAGTGCTGTGGGTTTCCAAGTGCTTTCCTTAGATGTATTTACTTTTACTGGGTAAGGGATGTTTCAACCTAATGTTTAGGATTTCCCCAAATTATGAGTCCAACAATGAGCAACAGCCTTAATTATAACAAATAAGAAAATGCTAACAGTCTGATGATAAAGGATACACATTAATTTTCACAATTGTTTAAATAAGGGTTGTAGACTAAGACACCTCTATCTTACTTGGGAAGCAGAATTATTTATTATAAAAGAAAAAAGTGGCATTTGAAGAAGTCTTCCGTCTACTGCTGACTAAAACTCTTTTCTACTTGAAAAAAAATCAGGTTATTTTTGTTACCTAGCATATTTGTACATAATTGAAATAAAAGATAGTGAAAAAGCTCATTCATAAATTTGATTCCATGTTTTCACCAAATAATATACACGTAAAATTCACACTAAATAAGGTCACAAACTTACACCAGAGCTGAAAACAAATGCTGCTGAAGGGGAAGGGACACTTAATGCAGTGTGGGGGGCTTCAACGTGGAGCTTCCCTTTGCAAATAGTGTGAAACCTTCTCAGAAAGCCTTAAATTAGGTACTCAATACAATGAGACTATGCAGGAAATACTTGACACCCAACTACAGGTGTACATGCTCATCCATGTCTCTAATCATTCTATCCACAATAGCTAAGGAAGGAAAGCAGCCTAGCTATCCTTCAACTGTTTAATGGATGATGAAAATTTGGTTTAACTATACAATAAATTTCAGCTCTGAAGGACAATGATTTTTTACAAACAAATGGATAGAAATGAAAGAGATTATACTTAGTGAGGACATCCAGGTCCAGAAAGACAAATGTACTCTGTTTCCTCTTATTTGCAGAAACTAGATCCTTCTTGGTCTGAATCCACAGAAGCCAGGAAGGTAGAAATGGAGGATTGTAGGAGAAGGAGGTGTAGCTCCACAGAGGCAAATAGCAGGACACAGGTGCTATGAAGGGAACAATAACAGGGTGGTGGGATTGACTACGGAAGAGGAAATGACGAGGAAATGACTGGAGAGAGAGAACGAAGGGATGGAGGACTACAAAGAAAGAAGGAAGAGGGAGAACAATGCATAGGGAGAGGAAAGGGGGCATAAGTACAAGTGAGGAATTTTGAGCAGGAAGAACAAACCGATTTTATATACTTATATAAATTACATAGAAACACATTGTTTTAGAGCAGTTACTCCACATGGTGGGATATTCCATCTCATGGACCTGTATATTAACTAAACCCACCCAGTGGCAGCTAGGAAAATATCCCTTAGAGTTATTAGTATATTCTGATAGACATCCAAAGAAATAGAAGCTACTGGTGTTACTTTATAATACCAGCTAAAACGAAAGGGTGCTATCCTATTGCTGAAAACACCACAATCTATGGTCATCAAAATGTCATTGGTCTGGAAGCTGCCTCCTGGAAGGATAATCTCATGAATTTGGAAGATACTATGCAAGGGGGACATGTTATCAATTGCCCTACCCAGCGAAATAGGTGGACAACTACCCAAAAGTCATAGATCTCTAACAGTATCATAGAGGTCCATGCATTTTCAGACACAAATTTGATACCTAATTGGACCTAAAATAAACTCAACTTCAGGGAGCTCATGCATTGCACTATACACATACACAAGAACTCTTTAATGGACACCTCCAGAAAGACAAATGTCCTCTGTTTCCTAGAAGAAAAACTGCTACTACCTTCTGAACCACTAAAGGTGGTTTTGCCTTTTGTTTTTAGAGTCGCCACAAAGCTTACTTTTTGGAATGAATCTTGCTTTAAGAGAGAGGTTTCCCCTCTGGTAGTGTGGGTCCTAAATTCAATTAGAGAGCAGATGGTTAACACTAAGATAAAGTTCCAACACTGCATCCATACTCTTATTATACCCTGATGGTATAATATATTGTCCTGGTTCATGGATATCAAGCTTTTTAAGACTGTAAGTTGTCTCCTTTCTTTGAAGTTTGCATGACACTTTCTGGTGCCATGGAAGTGAGACCTCAGGAAGATAATGTACCGGTCAGTGTAGTTAACAAGTCTCAGGGATGTGTTTCTGAAGTGCATGGTGTCTTCATTAAAAGAACTTACCCATTGCGAGTTTAGAAAGGGCAATATCAGTATGTCATATATTTTAGGAGTCTCTTCAAACTCACCAACAACTCATGCTTTGCATGTCTGATATTGGTGTTTTGGTTATTTGGGCTTTAGCTCTGATCAGGAAACCTTCTGCACAAATGATAAAATTTCAATATTTTATGTATGTTTATACAGTGACTTACATGTGGTATAAAGTTTTAGGTAACTACTTTAATAGTATGATTCTTTGAGGATTATCCAAACATTCTTCTGTGGTTTCACCAACCTCCACCCTTCTCCTGTAGGCTCCTTGCTACACTCCTCTAAGAAGCTTCTCGTTTCATACTTCTCCCTTCAGATCACCTGTATTCTCTTATTGCCCTTTGAGTGCTCGCCCTCTATTTACTTCCTTACTCCCAAAGAGGTCTCTTTTCCATTTCTCCTATTTGGTCACTTTTACCTTTGCATTATGCTTTCTATTTCCCTCCAACATCTCCCCAACCCTTGTGAATTTTACTTTTCAAAATATGTACTAACATGTAAAGTTGGAGCTAGCAGCCTCCAATAAGAGACATCCTATGATATTTGTGTTCCAAGGTCTGTATTATCACACTCAAGGGAACCTTTTCCAGCTTCATCCATTTACCTGCAATGATCAGGATATCATTTTTCATTAAACATGGATAGTATTCCCTAGAGTGTATGTATCACATGTTCATTACTCATTTGTCAGTTGTAGGGCAATTGGTTGTTTTCATTTCCTACCTATTGTGAATAGAGCAGCCATGACCATGTCTGAGCAAGTATCTGTGGAGTAAGGTGTTAGATTCTTTGACCACATGCATGAGTAGCAAAGCTGGCTCCCCTGTTAGAGTTATTTTAACTTTCTGAGGATTCTCCTCACTGAATTCCACAGTGACTGGATTTATTTGCAAGCCCTCCAGCAGTGAGTGTATATTTCGTTCTCAACATTACTGTCTTTTCTTCTCTAGATTACTGTGGCCCATTAAGCACTACTTAACAGCATTTGACCATTTTTCTCCTCTAAAGTCCCAAATCTTCCACATTTGAACATGTAATGCATCAACTAATCAAGAAACCAGACCATACCAAAAGATATTTACAAGTTCAGTGCCTTCACCTGGTATTAATAATGTACTCTCTGATACCAAGTACTCTATCAGTTAGTGTTCTGTTGCTGTGATAAGACACTGAGACCAAGGTAACTCATACACAAAGAATTGGTGGCATCTAAGATGACTGGGAAAAGCCTTGGTGTCTAGGCCTGTACTTTCTTCCTTGACATTTAAGACCCCGAAGGGGAGCTGCATGGGCCTGAAAATGATTGCACGATCCTGGGGCATTCAGAGGCAAAGGAGGCTTCATTGATGTGACTAAATGTAAGCTCTTTGTATTTGGAGCTAGTGTAAAGACATAACTGTCCTGACAGTTCAGTTAACTGAGAATCACTTTGTGTATGCATAAGATCCTTCATTAGTTGACTGTTACAGGTTTATGGAGAAACCTGACACTTGGTTAAAAATATCTAAGAGACAACAAGTCAAGAGGAGTACAGTGTAATTGGGGACCAGAGTATTCGAAACAGAGGGCTTTCTTGCATATTTCCCATAAATAATACTGAGTCATTTTGATGATATTCATCAACATAGAGAACAAATTAAAAGAATGAAAACCTCAGATGATGTGCCATTTTGTCCCAGCAGGGAAGGCCCCAGGTTTCAATATAATCCAACAGATACCACCATGGGATTTGAACTACTATCTGTTTTCAGGTGACTACTACAGGATTTTCTGATTGTTTGGACTTCATCTTTGTGCCTAGTCCACTGGTGGCTAAGTGGGAATTTCCAAAATTACTGGGAACAGACACATTCTCTGTGGAAAAAGAGCTTAATATTAATCTAGGTGTCATCATGCTAACTCATGGATTCCATGTTTTAATAAATAGACTTACAGGAAGATCACTATAAATTTTCAATGAGAAAGCTGATTTTTCAGAACCAGAATTTATTTTCTCATTATTTGTTCAGTGACTGACATATATAGTCAGGACTATAAAAGTCACTGTGAATGCAGTATACCCAAGGAAGGGACATAATTCTTGGAGAGTGGTCTGGAATACCTTAGAAAGGAATAAGGCACATGACCTAGAAATACTAAAACACATGGTTTTAGTTTTGCAAAGACATTTTTCTATCAGTTCAGTGAGGAATACTTTGCTATGATTCCAAAGCAACTCTGTTTTTCCATTTCAATTTTTTTATTTCATTTTGTACTCCAACCACAGCTCTCCCTCCCACTCCTCCTCACAACCACCCTTGCCTCCTCCCAACACCTTCACCTCCCCCATCCCTCCTCCAGTCCACTCCTTCTCACCAGTAAGGGCTCTAATGAAGAAACATATTTAGGCACACTAGGTTGGGGCAGGGCGATGCCTGTCTCCCATGCATTAAGACTGAGCATGGCATCCCAAAGTAGTGAGTGTGCTCCAACTAGATAGCTTATGTACCAAAATTGAATGGTTGTCCTACTACCACGGAGTATGGCATTCCATACATGGGAAAGGGCTCCGACAAGCTAGGTAATACACCTCATTATATGGTGGTCCTACTGCTAGGGTCCCATCAGATAGTCCATGTTTCACAACAGTCTCTCACATATAGAGGTCCTAGTTCGATCCTTTGAAGTTGCACACTTGTAGGTCTAGGGTTCAGGAGTTTTCAGGAGCTTGGATAAGCTGGCTCTGTAGATTTCTCCATCATGATCTTCACCGCCCTTGCTCATATATTCCCTTCTCCCTCTGTTTGACTTGATTTCCAGAGCTTGGTCTGTTTCTTGGTTGTGGATCTCTGCATCTGGTTTCACCAATTACTGGATGAGGTCTCTATGATGCTAGTTGCCATATTCATCAATCTGATTACAGGGTTATGCCAGTTTAGGCATCCTCTCTAATAATGATAGGACTCTTGACTGGGGTCCTCCATGTGGAATCTTGGAAGTTAACCTAGCAAAAGATTTCTCCCTAAGCCCAGAGTAGCTTTCTAGGGGGTTCAAGATATACAACTGATTTATAGTGAAAGGTCAGTTAAGTGAAGCTGTCTGAATACCTTGAAGGGATCTCTTTGAACAGATTCTCAGGAAGACACTGTACTATAAGACTCTTGGGAAGAGAGAACAGAATGGGATGGACATCTTCTATAGGACATTATAGCATTATGGCTTCCCCTAGTGCCTATGCAAGCTGAGGGCAAGTGTCCTGGGTGGGGGCTGAATGCTTTTTCCAGCAGAAAATATTTCTTTAGCCTGTCTTTAATATAATAGAGTTCTGAGGTGCTCTTGATTCTTCTTTACCCAATGAGTGAAGGCTTTCTAGGGTCAGGTTTGACCTTCACTAGAGAGATGGAATAAACAAAACCATAAGATATACTTCCCTAATTTGTATGGCCATTGTTTATCTCCATGAGCAAAAATATCCTAAACACAGCTTGGAGATTTGCCTCAAATACTCTAATAGATATTTGTGAGATTTTTTGTTTGTTTTACTTTTTTCTTCAGATTTTGTTGTTCTTTGTTTCTGTTTTTAAGGGGTAGTATATGAGAATACTCAATTCATCTTGAAGAATGACATGACTTCTTCAATTGTTAAGACTGTTTACTATCTTAACTCACAAGAAAAATGCAATTTATAAAATCATGTCAATTTCCCATTTCCATGCCTTAACTGGTTTGTAGTCTTAGAAAAGATCTTCAAATCCTTGTGCCTCAGTTTGCTTACTTGAAAAATTGAGATAATGATACCTCTCTTCAAAATTAGTAAAGATGGTTGAGTTAATAAAGCACTGCAAAAGTATTTGGAAATAGAAGGCACAATGTTTGCTTTATTGTTTTTCATCTTATTCACTGTGTTACAAGATCTTGATTGATTGTAGAATACTTGTAAAAAATCCTGGTATCAAATGGATTACACTGGACAAATAGCTTAAATTCTCCTTAAAGTGTAGATAAATGAGAAGTACTTGTTAGTTTTGATTGCACTTTTCACTCTCTATATCTGTCTTTTCAAAAGTGAACAAGGCACTCTATTTCTAACTTATTTGAGATTTTAATGACAGATACCCCAGGCCAGAAATGTCAAATTGAAATGCTATGTGGAATGTGTCCCACATAAAGTGCAGCTAGACAATTTTCAGTTTCTATTAAAAGGTAGTAAACCTGTCCACTGAATTGTAGTTTGCTTGGTCAAATGCTTCATGAAATGTAAGGTAGTCATCAAAGTTCATAGTAATTAACAAGAGAACCAAGGCTCATCAATCTATAAAGCAAACACCCAATGACTGTTTTCTAGAATTTTGCTACATATTTAAGGGAATATACCATGTGTGCTCTATTTGCAATTCATGAATTATGTTACTAAGTATTAAAACTGAAAAACTAACTGAAGCCCAACAACATTCAAAAACATAAATAAAAAACTAATATGAATAGAAAAAAATATATCTCTAATATTCTCCCAATGTATACTTTCCCAACTTGGCCATATCATTCCCTACTATTCTCATCATCCTCCCCTTCCACTTACCACCACCCTGCCCTTCAGATTTCATCTAATTTCCCTTCTCAGGCTATCCATATGTCCCTCTTCACATCTTCCTTATTACCAAGATTTTCTGGAGCTGTGGATTGTAGCCTCATTATCCTTTGCTTTACATCTAATATCCATCTGTGAGTGAATATATACTGTGTTTGTCTTTCCTTGACTGCGTGTCTACTGAGGAGGATTTTTTCTAATTTCATCAATTAGCCTGAAAATTTCATTAGCTCATAATTTGTTTAGCACTGAGTAGTATCTATTGTGAAAATATACCACATTTTCCTTATCCCTTCTTAGATTGAGGGGCATCTATGTTATTTACATGTTCAAGCTATTACAAATAATGCTGCTATGAACATTGTTGAGAAAATGTCCATGTGGTATTATTGAGCATCCTTTGGGTAAGTTTCAAAGAGTTGTTTTGCTGTGTTTTGAGGTAGGTTGATCCCCAATTTTATTAGAAACTGTCATACTGATTTCAAAATGGCTCTATAAGTTTTCACTCCAGCAGTGGATGGGTTTTCTTCCCTTAAATCCATTTCATGGCCAACATAAGCTGTCTTCAGTAGTTTTTATCTTAGCCATTTGACAGGTATAAGATGGTATTCTCAGTCACAGATTTGCATTTCCCTGATGTTGAGCCCTACCTTAAAAGTCTTTTGGCCATGTTAAATTCTTCTGGTGGAAATTCACTGTTTATCTCTGTACCCATTTTTTTCAATTGCATTATATTGTATTTTGATGTGTGGTTTGCAGAGAGTTATTCATATATTTAGGAGATCAGTCCTCTGTCTGGTAGGTTGCATAGGAACTTTTCCCATTCGGCAGGTTGCCTTTTTGTCTTATTGACAGTAACCTTTGCCTTACAAAAGCTTTTCCATTTCCGGAGATCCCATTTATTGATTGTTGCATTCAAGGTCTGTTCTCCTGGTGTTATATTTAGAATGGGCTTTCGTCAATGTGATCCAGGCAACTTCCCACTTTTTCTTCTAACAGGTTCAATGTAGCTGGATTTATGTTGAGGTCCTGATCCAATTTGATTGAGTTTTGTGCATGGTGATAGATATTAATCTATTTGTAATCTTCTATATGGTAAAATTCAATTATGCCAGCACCATTTGTAAATACGTTTTACGTTTTCAATTGTACCATTATGGGTTCTTTGTCCAAAATCACATATTTATTGGACTTGATATCAGTGATTTGGATTCCACTGATACACCTGACGTTTTTATGCCATTCCAATACCAAGATGTTTTTATTACAATAGGTCCATAGTCATGTTCCGGGGCAACACTAACCAAACAAGCAAAAAACCTGTATGACAAGAACTTTGAGTCCCTAAAGAAAAAATAATTGAAGAGGATATCAGAAAATTGAAAGATCTCCCATGCTCTTGGATAGGAAGGATCAACATAATTAAATGGCAATGCTACCAAAAGCAATCTACAGATTCAACGCAATCTCCATCAAAATCCAAACACTATTTTTCACAGACCTTGACAGAACAATTCTCAAATTCATATGGAAAACAAAAACCCCAGAATAGCTAAAACAATCCTGTACAATAAAGACACTTCCAAAGGCAACAAAATATTTGGCTCCAAAACAAATCTTTAATAAATCGACTTTATAGAAATTATTTCATTTTTCTAAAGAAACATAAGTTCCCTAATCTAGTTTGCACACAATTGTAAAAGAATAATGAGATGTAAACTTTGACTACTAAAACAGTTTTATTTGAATTCAAATAAACAGGAGCCTGAAGTTATTTCCAGGAAAGGGAATAACATCATTATGATATCTTCCACACTCTACTAAACTATACATGTTCATAGAGCATCCTATGATGGATACTAGCCTTACCAAAATTACTAGCTTCTCTCTTCCACAAAGAGGAACATGTGTATCTCAGGAGCTGTAGTGCACAATCACAAATATACAGTAGTCTGTTGATCTTTTCATGTTACTGGACCATGTGTAATTTTGTTACATAAATTTTGAAGTGTGGTAGACTTTTCATAATAAAACAGTGCCTGCCTTTTCTTTTGAGATGTGTGAAGATTAGTGTTGGGGCTTAGATGGAGAATGCATTGAATTTGTAGATTGTTCTAGATCTAACATCTCTAAGTTTCAGTGCGAACTTCAACAACAAATTTCAATCTCTAGGTTCTATTAACAAAACGCACTAAAAGAGCAAATTTCTTCTGCCTCTTTTTTCAATTTTTTCTGTAATTTTTGGAAAGCATTGTCATAAAAGATTAAGCATAAAACAATGCCAAGGACAGTTAGGCAAACTGAGAAGAAGCTTAGTAACAAACAGATCTTTGTCTTTCCCCAAAGCCAAGTTTTAAATTGCAATATAAAAAATCAACTCACGGAGTCAGATAGTAGGTGGGAAGGGACACAGTAACAAGAAAATATGCAAAGGTTGTGAATTATATGCTAAATATCCACACAAACAATTATACATTGCCAGGATTCCTTCTTGCATCTTACACATGTTTATATTCTGCTCCACAGCTACATTCATTTTGATGCATAAGAAAAAGAATGGTCTTTCCTTATGTAAAAATAGACTTACTTGACTAATATTTATGAATAAAATTTGGTGGTACAACAAAAATAAAGAACTAGGGAGAGTCGGCCCTGCAATTCCCCTAGTCAACACAGTAGAGCTGACCCCATTGTTGATGGAGGCATGGATGTTCTGGGCCTGAAAAAGTGAGTGTAAGAGACCAAATTTGCCCCCTTATCTACCATATGGTGGTGTCTTAAAGGGAGAGAAGTCCCACCCATGACCGTTTGGCCTACCCATGGCCCACCAGCCTATTGTAAGTGGAAGAGCCCTCCATAAGGTCAGTAGAGCTAGAGAGATTGCTTAACCTCTCACCAGCACCCTAATGGCCACAACACCTTGCCTAGGCAACACAGAAGAGCTGGCCCTGGTGACGTAAGTGTGGGCAAGCTGACTTCAAAGACATGACAGCATAAGAATTCAGCCTGCCCATTGTGCTTACTACATAACATATGGTGAGCTAGCCAGGGCAGTTCTGGAGAGCTTACCATGGTGTTGAGGATGAAGGAGAACTGTCAGGCTGACTAACTCAACAACTACCCAGACACAGAACCAGAGCTATGAGTTTCCCATGCCATCATCCACCCCATCTGTGGTCATCTTGAGCATGTGAAGGGGACTCAAGACAAAAACAGGGTATCTAATAGGTGCCTCAGTAAGGGCCCAGTATTTATGATGCAGCAAAACCCAGAAACCCCAAACAAATCCAGTAACTGATTGCAATGAACTCTTTAAGTAACTTATTGTGGACTAAAGACTGTGTAATTCACTGTGTCCACTACAGCTTCTACAATGAGATTTTTCTTTTCTTTATTTTCTTTTTTCTCTTTTCTTAATTTTATCTTGTATTATCCTGGTGGGGTCATGGCAAGGGTATAGGGCATTTGGGAAGGGACAGGAAGATGAGTAGGATCAAAATTCAAGATGGATAATCCACAAAAAAATCAATAAAAAGTTAAATTTAATAAGCACGTACCTTAGTTAAGGTTTCTATTCTGTGATAACACACTATGACCAAACTCAACTTGATGAGGAAAGGTTTCAATTCATCTTGTGGGTTGCGATACATCATCTGCAGATCACATGAACTCAAGGCAGGAACCCAGGGCCAGGAACTTACTCAGAGTCTGTGTAGTAGTGCCTCTTACTGGCTTGTTTCCCATGGCTTGCTCAGTCTGCTCTCATGTACCACACAGGAACACCCTCCCCGGTGTATCTTGGCCCATATTAGGCTCAGCCCTTCAACATCCATCATCAATAAAAAAAATGAAAAGATGTACCACAGGCTTGCCCACAAAGCCAATCTGAAGGAAGTATTTTCTCAATTGATATTCCCTCTTCCCAAATGAGTCTGCATGATGTCATGTTGACTAATCAACACAATGCACAAATTGTGTGTGTGTGTGTGTGTGTGTGTGTGTGTGAGTGTGTGTGTGTGTGTGTGTGTGTGTGTACTAAGGCACACATGCACGTGTAATTGTGTGTTAGGCAGTGTGTATTTTTTTAGTTTCTATGTATGTACAAG
>NW_023277288.1:0-16748 GCF_003668045.3 Cricetulus griseus | reverse complement strand
ACCACAGGCTTTCTCTTCAGGTGACATCACAGAAGCACAGAGAGATGCTTCAGATGACATCACAGAGCCACAGAGAGACCCTTCTGGTGATATCACAGTGCCACAGGAGAAACATTTCAAGTGACATCACAGAGCCACAGAATAGAACCTTCAGGTGGCATCACAGAGCAACAGAGAGACCCTTCAATTCACATCACAGAACCACAGAGAGACACTTCAGGTGACATCACAGAACCACAGAGAGTCCCTTCAGGTGACATCACAGAGCCACAGAGAGTCCATTCAAACGACATCTAGAGCCACAGAGAGAAACTCCAGTGACATCACAGAGCCACAAGAAAGAGCCTTCAGGAGAAATCACAGAGCCACAGAAAGGCCCTTCAGGTGATACCGCAGAACCAGACAGACCATTCAGGTGATATCACAGATCCAAAGACAGACCCTTCAGGGGTCATCACAGAGCCACAGAGAGTCCATTCAAGTGACATCACAGAGCCACAGAGAGAAACTCCAGTGACATCACAGAGCCACAAGTAAGAGCCTTCAGGAGAAATCACAGAGCCACAGAGAGGCCCTTCAGGTGATATCGCAGAACCAGAGAGACCTTTCAGGTGATATCACAGATCCAAAGACAGACCCTTCAGGAGACATCACAGAGCGGCAGAGAGGACCTTCAATTAACATCACAGAACCACAGAGAGACCCATCAGGTGACCTCACATCAGGACAGAGAGACACTTCAATTGATATCACAGAACCACAAAGAGATGCTTCAGTAGACATCCCAGAGCCACAGACAGACACTCCATGTCACATCAGAGAACCACAGAGAGACCCTCAGGTGACATCACATAGCCACAAGGGAGACCTTTCATTTGACATCACAGAGCCACAGAGAGACATTTCAGGTGACATCACATAACCACAGAGAGACCCTCATGTGACATCACAGAGCCACAGGGGACACCTTTCATTTGACATCACAGAGCCACAGAAGAGACACTTCAGGTGACATCACAGAGCCACAGGAGAGACTTTTCAAGGGACATCACAGAGCCACAAAAGAACCTTCAGATGACATCACAGAGCCACAGAGAGACCCTTCAATTCACATCACAGAACCACAGAGAGACCCTTCAGGTGACCTCACATCACCACAGAGAGACCCTTCAATTGACATCACAGAACCAGAGAGAGACCCTTCAGGTGACATAACAGAACCACAGAGTGTCCCTTCAGGTGACATCACAGAGCCACAGAGACACCATTCAGGTGACATCACAGAGCATCATAGAGACCCTTCAGATGACATCACAGAGCCACAGAGAGACCCTTTGAGTGACATCACAGAGCCACAGTTTCTCTTCATGTGACATCACAGAACCACAGAGAGATGCTTCAGATGACATCATAGTGCCACAGAGAGACCCTTCAGGTGACATCACAGAGCAACAGAGAGACCCTTCAATTTAAATCACAGAACCACAGAGAGACACTTCAGGTGACATCACAGAACCACAGAGAGTCCCTTCAGGTGACATCACAGAGCCACAGAGGAACCCTTAAGGTGACATCACAGAGCCACAGAGAGACTGTGACATCACAGAGCCAAAAGAAAGAGCCTTCAGGAGAAATCACAGAGCCACAAGAAAGACGCTTCAGGTGACATCACAGAGCCACAAGAGGAACTTCAGGTGATGTCACAGAACCAGAGAGTGACCATTCAGGTGACATCACAGAGTCACAGAGAGACTCTTCTGGTGTCCACACAGAGCCACAGAGAGATGTTTCAAGCACATGACAGAGAACAGAGAGACATTTCTGATGACATCACAGAGCCCCAGAGAGACTCTTCAATTTAAATCACAGAACCACAGAGAGACACTTCAGATGACATAACAGAACCACAGAGAGTCCCTTCAGGTGACATCACAGAGCCACAGAGAGACCCTTCAGGTGACATCACAGAGCATCATATTGACCATACAGAAGACATCACAGAGCCACAGAGAGACCCTTTGAGTGACATCACAGAGCCACAGTTTCTCTTCATGTGACATCACAGAACCACAGAGAGATGCTTCAGATGACATCACAGTGCCACAGAGAGACCCTTCAGGTGACATCACAGAGCAACAGAGAGACCCTTCAATTTAAATCACAGAACCACAGAGAGACAATTCAGGTGACATCACAGAACCACAGAGAGTCCCTTCAGGTGACATCACAGAGCCACAGAGGAACCCTTAAGGTGACATCACAGAGCCACAGAGAGACCCTTTATGTGACATCACAGAGCCAAAAGAAAGAGCCTTCAGGAGAAATCACAGAGCCACAAGAAAGACGCTTCAGGTGACACCACAGAGCCACAAAAGGAACTTCAGGTGACGTCACAAAACCAGAGAGTGGCCATTCAGGTGACATCACAGAGTCACAGAGAGACTCTTCTGGTGTCCACACAGAGCCACAGAGAGATGTTTCAAGCACATGACAGAGAACAGAGAGACATTTCTGATGACATCACAGAGCCCCAGAGAGACTCTTCAATTTAAATCACAGAATCACAGAGACACTTCAGATGACATCACAGAACCACATAGAGACCCTTCCGGTGTCATCACAGAGCCACAGAGAGTCCATTCAAGTGACATCACAGAGCCACAGAGAGAAACTCCAGTGACATCACAGAGCCACAAGAAAGAGCCTTCTGGAGAAGTCACAGAGCCACAAGAAAGACGCTTCAGGTGACATCACAGAGCCACAAGAGGAACTTCAGGTGACATCACAGAACCAGAGAGTGACCATTCAGGTGACATCACAGAGTCACAGAGTGACCCTTCTGGTGTCCTCACAGAGCCACAGAGAGATGTTTCAGGCACATGACAGAGAACAGAGAGACATTTCTCATGACATCACAGAGCAACAGAGAGACTATTCAGATGACATCACAGAACCACAGAGAAACCCTTTAATTGACATCACAGAGCCACAGAGACACCGTTCAGGTGACATCACAGAACCACAGTGAGATCCTTCAGGTGACCTCACAGAGCCACAGAGAGAACCTTCAGATGACATCACAGAATCACAGAGCGACACTTCAGGTGACATCACAGAACCAGTGAGACACCCTCAGGTGACATCACAGAGCCACAGGAAAGACCCTTCAGTAGAAATCACAGAGCCACAGAAAGACCCTTCAGGTGATATCGCAGAACCAGAGAGACCTTTCAGGTGATATCACAGATCCAAAGACAGACCCTTCAGGTGACATCACAGAGCCACAGGAGAGACCTTTCAGGTGACATCACAGAGCCACAGAAAAGAAACTTCTTGTGACATCACAGAGCCACAGAGAGTCCATTCAAGTGACATCACAGAGCCACAGACAGAAACTCCAGTGACATCACAGAGCCACAAGAAAGAGCCTTCAGGAGAAATCACAGAGCCACAGAGAGGCCCTTCAAGTAACATCACAGAACCACAGAGAGACCCTTCAGGTGACCTCACATCACGACAGAGAGACACTTCAATTGACATCACAGAACCACAAAGAGATGCTTCAGTAGACATACCAGAGCCACAGACAGACACTCCATGTCACATCAGAGAACCACAGAGAGACCCTCAGGTGACATCACATAGCCACAGGGGAGACCTTTCATTTGACATCACAGAGCCACAGACAGACACTTCAGGTGACATCACATAACCACAGAGACACCCTCATGCGACATCACAGAGCCAGAGGGGACACCTTTCATTTGACATCACAGAGCCACAGAAGAGACCCTCCAGGTGACATCACAGAGCCACAGGAGAGACTTTCAAGGGACATCACAGAGCCACAGAAAGAACCTTCAGATGACATCACAGAGCCACAGAGAGACACTTCAATTCATATCACAGAACCACAGAGAGACCCTTCAGGTGACCTCACATCACCACAGAGAGACCCTTCAATTGACATCACAGAACCACAGAGAGACACTTCAGGTGACATAACAGAACCACAGAGAGTCCCTTCAGGTGACATCACAGAGCCACAGAGAGACCCTTCAGGTGACATCACAGAGCCACAGAGAGACCCTTCAGATGACATCAGAGAGCCACAGAGAGACCCTTTATGTGACATCACAGAGCCACAGAGTTTCTCTTCAGGTGACATCACAGAACCACAGAGAGATGCTTCAGATGACATCACAGAGCAACAGAGAGACCCTTCAATTCACATCACAGAAACACAGAGAGACCCTTCAGGTGACCTCACATCACCACAGAGAGACACATCAATTGACATCACAGAACCACAGAGAGATGCTTCAGTAGACATCACAGAGCCACAGGGAGACACTTCATGTCACATCACAGAACAACAGAGAGAACCTCAGCTGACATCACATAGCCACAGGGGAGACCTTTCATTTGACAACACAGAGCCCCAGAAGGGACCCTTCAGGTGACATCACAGAGCCACAGGGGAGACCTTTCATGTGACATCACAGAGCCACAGAAAAGAAACTTCAGATAACATCACAGAGCCACAGAGAGACCCTTCAATTCACATCACAGAAGCACAGAAGGACACTTCAGGTGACATCACAGAACCACAAAGAGTCCCTTCAGAGGACATCAGAGAGCCACAGAGAGACCCTTCAGGGGACATCACAGAGCCACAGTAGGACCCTTCAGGTGACATCACAGAATCATCTAGTTTCTCTTTAGGTAACATCACAGAACCACAGACAGATGCTTCAGATGACATCACAGAGCCACAGAGAGACCCTCCGCTGACATCACAGAGCCACAAGAAAGAGCCTTCAGGAGAAATCACAGAGCCACAAGAAAGACGCTTCAGGTGACATCACAGAGCCACAAGAGGAACATCAGGTGACATCACAGAACCAGAGAGTGACCTTTCAGGTGACATCACAAAGCCACAGAGAAACCCTTCAGGTGTCATCAATGAGCCACAGAGAGATGTTTCAGGTGACATGACAGAGAAGAGAGAGACTTTTCAGATGACATCACAGACCCACAGAGAAACACTTTAATTGACATCACAGAGCCACAGACACACCGTTCAGGTGACATCACAGAACCACAGTGAGATCCTTCAGGTGACCACACAGAGCCACTGAGAGACCCTACAGGTGACATCACGGAGCCACAAAAAGAACCTTCAGGTGACATCACAGAGCCACAGAGGGACCCTTAAATTCACATCACAGAACCACAGAGAGATCCTTCAGGTGACCTCACATCACCACAGAGAGACCCTTCAATTGACATCACAGAACCCAGAGAGACCCTTCAGATGACATGATGGAGCCACAAAGAGACCCTTTATGTGACATCACAGAGCCACTGAGAGACCCTACAGGTGACATCACAGAGCCACAGAAAAGACCCTTCAGGTGACATCACAGAGCCACTGGATAGACCTTTCAAGTGACGTCACAGAGCCACAGAAAAGACCCTTATTATGACATCACAGAGCCAAAAGAGAGACCCTTCAATTCACATCACAGAACCACAGAGAGACCCTTCAGGTGATTTAACATCACCACAGAGAGATCCTTAAAATTGACATCACAGAACCACAGAGAGACCATTCAGGTGACATCATGGAGCCACAGAGAAACACTTCAGGTGACATCACAGTACAACAGAGAGACCCTTCAGTTGACATCACAGAGCCACTGAGAGACCCTTCATGTGACATCACATAACCGGAGTGAGACCCTTCAGGTGACATCACAGAACTAGTGAGAGACACTCAGGTGACATCCCACAGCCATAGAGAGACACTTCAGGTGACATCACAGAGCCACAGAGAGATCCTAGAGGTGACATCACAGAGCCACAGAGAGACCCTATATATGACATCACAGATCCACTGAGAATCCCTTCAGGTGACATCACAGAACCACAGAGAGATGCTTCAGGTGACATCACAGAGCCACTGAGAGTCCCTTCAGGTGACAGCACAAAACCACAGAGAGATGCTTTAGGTGACATCACAGAGCCACAAGACGTCCTTCAGGGGACATCACAGAACCAGAGAGTGACCCTTCACGTGACATCACAGAGCCACAGAGAGACACATCAGGTGGCATCACAGAGCCACAAAAAATCCTTCAGCTGACCTCCAATAGCCACAGACAGAACCTTCAGGTGACATCACAGAACCACAGAGAAACACTTCAGGTGACATCACAGAACCACAGAGTGTCCCTTCAGGTGACACCACAGAGCCACAGAGAGACCCTTTAGGTGACATAAGAGAGCCACAGAGAGACCCTATATGTGACATCACAGATCCACTGAGAATCCCTTCAGGTGACATCACAGAACCACAGAGAGATGCTTCAGGTGACATCACAGAGCCACAAAGATAACATTCATGTGACATCACAGAACCACAGAGAGACCCTCAGGTGACATCACAGAGACACATGGCAGACCTTTCATTTGACATTCCAAAACCACAGAAAAGACCATGGAGTTGACATCACAGAGCCACAGGAGAGACCTTTCAAGTGACATCACAGAGCCACAGAAAAGACCCTTCAGGTAACATCACAGAGCCAAAGGAGAGACACTTCAATTCTCATCACAGAACCACAGAGAGATGCTTCAGGTGTCATCACAGAGCCACAGAGAGATGTTTCAGGTACATCACAGAGAACAGAGAGACCTTTCTGATGACATCACAGATCCACAGACAGACCCTACAGGTGACATCACAGAGCCACTGGAAAGATTCTTCAGGTGACATCACAGAGAAACAGAGAGACATTTCAAGGATATCACAGAACCACAGAAAAACCCTTCAGGTGACATCAAGAACCACAGTGAGATTCTGCGGTGACCTAACAGAGCCACAGAGAGAACCTTCAGGTGACATCACAGAACCACAGAGAGACACTTCAGGTTACATCACAGGTCCACAGAGAGACCCTTCAGGTGACATCACAGAGCGACAGAGCTACCGTTCACTTAACTTCACAGAGCCACAGAGAGACCATTCATGTGACATCACATCACCACAGAGAGACCCTTCAATTTTCATCACAGAACCACATAGATACCCTTCAGGTGACATCACAGAGCCACAGAGAGACCCTTCTGGTGACATCAGAGAATTGGAGAGAGACAGTTCAGGTGACATCACAGAACAAGTGAGAGACCCTCAGGTGACATCACAGAGCCACAAGAAAGACCCTTCAGTCAGAGTCACAGAGCCACAGAACGACACTTCGTGTGATATCACAGAACCACAGAGAAAATTTTCAGGTGATATCACAGATCCAAAGCCAGACCCTTCAGGTGACATCACAGAGCCACTGGAATGATCCTTCAGGTGACATCACAGAGCCACATGGGAGACCTTTATTTGACATCACAAAGACACAGAAAAGACACTTCAGGTGACATCACAGAGCCACAGAGAGTCCCTTCATGTGACATCACAGAGCCACAGAGAGTCCCTTCATGTGACATCACAGAGCCACAGAGAGAACTTCAGGTTTCATCACAGAGACACAGAGAGATGTTTCAGGTGACATCACAGAGAACAGAGAGACCTATCTGATGACATCACAGAGACACAGAGAGACCATTCAGGTGACATCACAGAGCCACAATGAGACAATTCAGGTGACATCACAGAGCCACATAGAGACCCTTTATGTGACATCACAAGCCACTGAGAGACCCTTCAGGTGACATCACAGAACCACAGAGAGATGCTTCAGGTGACATCACAGAGCCACAGAGAGACACTTCATGTGACATCACAGAACCACAGAGAGACCCTCAGGTACATCACAGAGCCACAGAGAGACCCTTCAATTGACATCACAAACCACAGAGAGACCCTTCAATTCACATCACAGAACCACAGAGAGACCATTCAGTTGACATCATGGAGCCACAGGGAAACACTTCAGGTGACATCACAGTACAACAGAGAGACCCTTCAGTTGACATCACAGAGCCACAGAGAGACGCTTCAGGTGACATCACAGAACCGGAGTGAGACACTTCAGGTAACATCACAGAGCCACATTAAAGACCCTTCAGTAGAAATCACAGAGCCACAGTGAAACACTTCAGGTGAAATCACAGAACCACAGAGAGACCTTTCAGGTGACATCACAGATCCACAAACAGACCCTTCAGGTGACATCACAGAGCCACTGGAAAGATTCTTCAGGTGCCATGACAGAGCCAAGGGGAGACATTTCATTTGACATCACAAAACCACAGAAAAGCCCCATTAGGTGACATCACAGAGCCACAGAAAGACCCTTGAGGAGACTTCACAGAGCCACAGAGAGTCCCTTCATGTGACATCACAGAGCCACAGAGAAATACTTCAGGTGTCATCACACAGCCACAGAGAGATGTTTCAGCTGACATCACAGAGAACAGAGAGACATTTCTGATGACATCACAGAGCCACAGAGAGACCCTTCATGTGACATCACAGAGCCACAGAGAGACCCATCAGGTGACATCAAAGAGCCACAGAGAGACCCTTTATGTGACATCACAGAGCCACTGAGAGTCCCTTCAGGTGACATCACAGAACCACAGAGAGATGCTTCAGGTGACATCACAGAGCCAAAAGAGGTCCTTCAGGTGACTTCACAGAACCAGAGAGTGACCCTACACGTGACATCACAGAGCCACAGAGAGACTTTTTAGGTTACATTAGAGAACCTGTCAGAGACCCTTCACGTGACATCACAGAGCCACGGAGAGACACTTCATGTGGCATCACAGAGCCACAAAATTCCTTCAGCTGACCTCAAATAGCCACAGACAGAACCTTCAGGTGACATCACAGAACCACAGAGAGACACTTCATGTGACATCACAGAACCACAGTGAGATGCTTCAAATGACATCACAGAGCCACAGAGAGACCCTCCAGTGACATCACAGAGCTACAAGAAAGAACATTCATGAGAAATCACAGAGCCAAAAGAGGACCTTCATGTGACATCACAGAACCTGTCAGAGAATCTTCATGTGACATTACAGAGACACAGGAGAGACCCTTCAGGTGACATCACAGAACCACAGAGAGACCCTAGAGGTAACATCACAGAGCCACAGAGAGACCCTATATGTGACATCACAGAGCCATTGAGAACCCGTTCAGGTGACATCACAGAACCACAGAGAGATGCTTCAGGTGACATCACAGAGCCACAGCGATACCATTCATGTGACATCACAGAGCCACAGAGTTTCACTTCAGGTGACATCACAGAAACACATGGAGACCCTTCAACTGATATCACAGATCCACAGACAGACCATTCAGATGACATCACAGAGCCACTGGAAAGATTCTTCAGGTGACATCACAGAGCCACAGGGGAGACCTTTCTTTTGACATCACAAAGCCACAGAAAAGACCCTTCAGTTGACATCATAGAGCCACAGTACAGACCTTTCAAGTGACATCACAGAGCCACAGAGAGACCCTTCAGATGACATCACAGAGCCACAGAGAGACCCTCCAGTGACATCACAGAGACACAAGAGGACCTTCAGGTGACATCACATAACCTGTCAGAGACCCTTCACGTGACATTACAGAGTTACAGGAGAGACCCTTCAGGTGACATCACAGCCTCTGCACAGAGAGACCCTTCAGGTTGAATCACAGAGCCACTGGAGAGACTGTTCAGGTGACATCACAGAGCCACAGGAAAGAACATACAGGTGACATCACAGAGCCACAGAGAGATCCTTCAGGTGACATCACAGAACACAGAGAGACCTTTCAGCTGACATCACAGATCCACAGACAGACCCCTGAGGTGACATCACAGAGCCACTGCAAAGATTATTCAGGTGACATCTCAGAGCGACAGAGAGACCTTTCAGATGACATCACAGATCCACAGAGAAACCCTTTAATTGACATCACAGAGCCACAGAGACACCCTTCAGGTGACATCAAGAACCACAGAGAGATCCTCAGGTGACCTCACAGAGCCACAGAGAGAACCTTCAGGTGACATCACAGAACCACAGAGAGACACTTCAGGTGACATCACAGAACCACAGAGAGACACTTCAGGTGACATCACAGAGCCACAGAGAGACACTTCAGGTGACATCACAGAGCCACAGAGATACCCTTCACATAACTTAACAGAGCCACAGAGAGACCATTCATGTGACATCACATCACCACAGAAAGACCCTTCAATTTTCATCACAGAACCACAGAGATACCCTTCAGGTGACATCACAGAGCCACAGAGAGACCCTTCTGGTGACATCACAGATCTGGAGAGAGACACTTCAGGTGACATCACAGAACCAATGAGAGACCCTCAGGTGACATCACAGAGCCACAAGAAAGACCCTTCAGTCCGAATCTCAGAGCCACAGAAAAACACTTCGTGTGACATCACAGAACCACAGAGAGACATTTAGGTGATATCACAGATTCAAAGCCAGACCCTTCAGGTGACATCACAGAGCCACTGGAATGATTTTTCAGGTGACATCACAGAGCCACAGGGGAGCCCGTTCTTTTGACATCACAAAGCCACAGAAAAGACCCTTCAGGTGACATCACAGAGCCACAGAGTGACCCTTCATTTGACAAAACAGAGTCACAGAGAGACCCTTCAGGTGACATTGCGGCGTCCACCCTTGACCAGCAAGAAAGACGCCACACCGAGGAATCTTCTTCAAACACAGTTTAATCAGGAACCTCTTTGCTTTGTACAATGTATAATGGAGGCGGCGGCCCCGGGCTGAGGGAGACGGAGCCTGATATAGTCTACATCTACCAATCACCTAACCCTACGTGGCGCACCAGGATAGGTTGTCTCCAAGCAGAATTAAGAGGATACATGACCTTTACCATATTTGGAGTTGTTTACCACAGAGAGCGCTCGCCGTCGGGCTGGCGGAGGGCGGAAACCGGCGCCATCTTTTGGGTGCGGTTTTCTGCAGCTCCCTACAGTTCCCCCTTTTTGTTTTAATATTATAGGAGTAGCAGTATCTATCTGTTGTCAGATTTCAGTCATCTCTGTCTTAGGTTCAACCCCAGTGTCCCTATCTTACCCGTCAAAGAGTCACTGTGTCGCCCTCACAGGCTCATGTCTTAGGTTGAAGGGAACACATGTATGCTTATTCGCTCAGCATGAGGGTAGGTGCCCGTCATTGAGCATGACTGATTCAGATACGCATTACTCACTCAGCAAGGGCGAGACAGACATCTATTTGTCTGTCAGCATGGATAACCATGCTTGAGGGGACTGTCCTGCTTCCACAGCAGCAAAGGCCTGTACCAACATAGCAGCTTGGGATTTTTGCGACTTCCTGATCCTGCATAGGCACCACAAGCAAACAAAAATGGCTAACAGCATCATGGAAAACATAACCCCTATTCCAGCCCATTCCTTAACTAAACTAAAGGCTCGCTTAAGGGTAGTTAAGAGGGTATTAACAGTGGGCAGGCTCAGGCGTGTAGCATTCACGGCAATAATCTGTTGTGTCAGGGTGTCTGTCAGGTTCTCGAACTGTTGACTCCAATTTCCCTGAAGGTAGGCACTCAGCTGCCAACTCAGGTTGCTGTTCTCCGTGAAATTATTGGCCATCCTGGAGGTGATACACAAAGAAGAAAAGGAATGAATGCATCCTATGGAAGTTAAGGTTACTAAATCATCCACCTGTTCCTGCAACAGGTCCACTCTTTGGTTCACAGTTAGAATGCCAGCTTTTAAGTGGCCATCAATAGATCTCAAGGTAGTTAATGTTGTAGCTGTTTTTTCCACAATGTCATTGACTGTCTCAGCTGATTGGACCTGAGCAGCCATGGCAACGGCGGCAGTCATAGCCGCTGCTGCAGAAAGGGTAATGGCAGTAACCAATGCTGCAGTTATGCCAAAATCCCGTTTGGTTCTGATGATTTCTGTAATGGGAAACGTTCCTGTATCCACTTTGACCGGAATAGGAACATACATAGGAATCCTCATCACTACTGCTGTATTAGCAGAACCATTCCAACATTGGCTAGCAATGCAGGAGACATCAGTCGAATTGCACGAGATCACTTCTTTGGTAGCATCAGTAGCATTAGAGAGCAGAAAGAAAAAAGGAGCTTTTAAGCATACTGGGCTAGCTGGAACAGTGAGATTATTCAAAGCTTTATGTATTGATAGATTCTTAAGAGAAGGTCCCTTCTCATCCCTTGTACCAGAAACATTAAGAAGTCTTATGCAGAGATTCTGGAGAACCGCAAAAGGTTCAAGAGAAGTAAATGCTCCACGCTCGTTGGAGAGTACCCATTGAAACCATGGCCAGGTATTTTTACTGCCTGTTCTTTGGGAACCTCCCTGAGTTAGGTTATACTGGTACTTGCCAAGAGGGGGAGTAAATTCAAAACCTGGAGCTATCTGCTTAAGTTTGTGATCCGGACTCTGACAAGGCGTCCAATGAGGTGGATAGCCTCGATTGGGTGCACAATAAGGCAAGACTTGTCGAGCAGTGGAGTTCTCTTGACTAAAGCGTGAATTTGAGGGTCGGAGCCCCTCCATCAGCATCAGAAATGTAGTGATATTTACATCTTTGGTTCCATTTGTACCAGTGCCAGAGCCAGAACTAGCGCCTGTACTAAACTGAGACAGGGCTTCAGTGAGCATAGCACTCGAGATCTGGTTATTAGTAAGAGGATCAGAGCCAATTGCCAACAGAACCATTCTTCAACCAAATGCATGGGTTAGAATTATTAATAAGGGAGAAGCATAATGCTGCATTGAGAGAAATATTAGTGGCTGAATACTGGCAGTGTCAGGGTCTAAATTGACACAAGGCAAGCCCAATTCACAACTAGTAGAAAAGAAAACAGGCAAAACTTTAGATGTGCTATGAACAGGCAAAGGAATTGGCCACGCTTTCGCTATGGCCCACAGGATTTGTTCTCTGGCCTGGATCAGCCGCGGTGTTGTCAAGATCAGCAGCAGGATCAATATCGGAGGCTTCATCTTGTTTGTTGCACCTCCTCGTTAGTCTCTCTGGAATCCACACCGGGTCTTGCTGATCCTGAGGGAAAACACAAACAGAACCTCTCCCCCATGCTAACACTGGATCCGGTCCATGCCATAGACCCGTAAGGATATCTTTCCATCTTATGTAGCCCTTCTGAGCAGGTGCCTGAGTCTGGTGCCTATTGGCAGCAGAAAGGCCTTGAGAATCCAAATTTAAAAAATTCAGAGTAAAGAGAGCCAAGGATAGTTGTTCCTTTGGTGTTCTACCATGGCCTATTCCCCCTTTTTGTTTTAATAAACATTCTTTCAATGTGCGATGGGCTCTTTCAACTATTCCTTGTCCTTGGGGATTATAAGGCAGGCCATGGTTTAATTGGACTTCCATCTGTTTACAGAAGGAGGTAAAAGATTGAGCTGTATAAGCAGGACCATTGTCAGTCTTTAATTGCTGAGGTTTTCCCCAGGCAGCCCACGCCTCAAGGCAATGTCCAATGACATTGCGAGCCTTTTCCCCACTCATAGGGGTGGCATGGATGATGCCTGAACAGGTATCCACAGACACATGGATATATTTAAGAGTTCCAAATCCTGAAAAATGAGTTACATCCATTTGCCAAATCTTCAAGGGCAATAACCCTCTGGGATTGACCCCCAGGCTAGGGGGGTGCAAAAAGGTTATACACTGTTGACAATTCAATACTATCTGTCTAGCTTCTGCTCGAGATAGCTGAAACCTTTGCTGTAAAGTTTTTGCGGATACATGGAATTGTTTGTGAAATTGTTGTGCTCGTTCCATAGAGGAAGCGAAAAATACATATTCCCCTCTAGGACAGAGATCTACGATCTCATTGCCTTTTGATAGAGGTCCAGGCAAGTTGGTATGAGCTCTAATATGTTGTACAAAAAATTTCTGATCGTGATGCCAGATCAACTTTTGCAACTCCTGTAAGAGTTTGCAAACTGTACTGTTAGGTTTGATAGGTCCTGCAACCTCCAGGGCCTTAACCACATTCACAACATATGCCGAATCAGAAATCAGATTAAAGGAGAACGGGCAATTTCTAAACACTTCAAGAACAATTTTACATTCAATAATCTGGGAGGAGCCAGGCTGATATTGAAATTGCACTGGATCCTGATGCTCTATCATATAGGCTCCACAGCCCATCTTGGATCCGTCAGTGAAAATATTTGTGGCTCCAGCAATAGGAGCTGCTGCAGTCTTTTTAGGAAAAATGACTGGATGTTCTTTAAAAAAATGACATTAGAGGGTGTTTTGGATAATGATTATCTATATTTCCTGAAAATCCACATCGAAGAATTGCCCAATCATCCACAGTTCCACAAAGTATCTTAACTTGTTGAGCAGTATAAGGGATTATGATCTTAATTGGTAGTTTCCCAAAATATTGAATACATTGCTGTATCCCATTTTGAGCCAAGTCAGCAACCGCTGCAGGATAGTATTCAATAGTTTTTCCTGGGGAGGATTTAGAATAAATCCATAGTAACGGACCATCTTGCCACAGCAAAGCTGTAGGCTGGGAGAATGTTGGGAGCACACACAAAAGAATATCCATATTTTCTATTAGCCGTTTAAGGCTGGCATTTTGTAATTCTGTCTCCACTTTCTTTAAAGCTTCTCTGGCTTCAGCAGTTAACTGCCTAGGTGAATCTAATGCTGAATCACCATTGAGAATATTATACAATGGCTTCAACTCATAATTTGGTAATTTTAAATAACATCTTATCCAATTTATATCTCCCAACAACTTTTGAAAATCATTAAGAGTTTTTAAATTATCTTTTCTAATCTCTATCTTTTGTGGAATAATTGTATGAGGGAGAATCTTAGCCCCTAGATAGTTAACAACAGTGTCCTTTTGTACCTTTTCTGAGGCTATGACTAAATTATGCATCTCAAGCAATTTTACCAATTTTGTATATGCCTTATTAAGCGTTTTATCATCTTTGGCAGCCAATAAAATATCATCCATATAATGAACACATCTAATCTTTGGAAAGTCCACTCTCAGAGGAGCAATTGCTTCTGCTACAAACTACTGACACATAGTAGGACTATTGGCCATCCCCTGTGGCAACACTATCCATTCATACCTTAGATCAGGTTGTTCATGATTACAAGAGGGCAGCGTAAATGCAAAACGCCCTGAATCCTTGGCACACAAAGGTATGGAAAAGAAGCAATCTTTAATATCTATAGAGATGATAGGCCATGATGCAGGTAAAGAAGTTAAAAGTGGAAGACCACGTTGTACAGGGCCCATAATTTGCATCTGCTGATTAATAGCTCTAAGATCATGAAGCAGTCTCCATTTACCAGATTTTTTCTTAATGACAAAAATAGGAGTATTCCATGGACACACAGAGGATTTTATATGCCCCAGATCCAGCTGCTCCTGCACTAGAGTCCTAGCAGCCTCCAGTTTTTCAGAGGAAAGTGGCCACTGAGGAACCCAAAACAGCTCCTCTGTTTTCGAGGTAATAGGAATACCTCCCCCAGTGGCCCCTAGGAAAAACCCAGACCTAGATTCTTTGGTCTCGGTTGTGGAATAATAGGACTAGTTCGACCCTGCAGATGTTTTCCAAGGCCTCGACCTGGGACGTATCCCATTCGTTTCATGATACCTTGAGATGTTTTTGAGTATTTATTTGTGAGTTTAAAACCCATATCCTTTAACAAATCTCTTCCCCATAATGAAATTGGTAAGTCTAACACATAAGGTTGCATGGTCCCTGAATGCCCTTCCTGATCTTTCCAAGGCAATTGTGTAGCACTCATATCAGGAGCCTTAGCATAGCCTAAACCTTGTAAAGTTTGAGAAGAAACCTGTATAGGCCAGCCAGAGGGCCAATCTTTGGTGGCTATGATGCTCTTATCAGCTCCAGAATCTAGTAAGCCTAAGATTTTTCTTACCATTCACTATTAACTCAAGGGTTGGACGTTGATCAAGGTCTAAAGCTAGGAAAGTTAAGTTTGATCCAGTGGAGCCAAAGTTTCCCTCTCCTCTCTCTCTGGCTTGTGCTGGAAACTTGTCATGCAAGCTTGGCAAAAGCAGTAACTGTGCTATCCTGTCTCCAGGAGAAATGGCTGTAATCCCTCTAGGAGATTCTACCATGATCTTTACTACAACACCCATGTAATCAGGATCTATAACTCCAGGATGTACTTGTAAACCTTTCAATGCTGCAGATGATCTTCCTATAAGCAAGCCTACTGTGCCAGGCTCAAGGGGTCCCTTAAAATCAGTGTCAACGAGCTGGACCCCCATTCTGGGAGTTAATACGAGTCTGGTGGTGGAGCGTAAGTCCAGCCCCGCGGAGCCTGTAGTGGCTCTCCTCGGTCCCTCGGATGACGAAGAGAGGGCCAGGTTTCGGGACTCTGCTCCTGGTTCTGATCCTCCATGGCCCCATATATTTGTGGGCCCTGGAGTCGTGGGCCCCGTCGTCCGTTTTTTGGACGGGCTCCTCCATACCCCTGAACAAGAGGCTGTCCACTGATGTCTTTTACTGATCTACAATCCTTAGCCCAATGATTTCCTTTTCTACATCTAGGACATAACCCAGGTTGCTTAGGGCGCAGAGCAAAGTTATTGACTTTAGTGTTTCCTCCCTCGGGGCATTGCTTTTTCAAATGCCCTTGCTTGCCGCATTTAAAGCAAGCTCATGAACCTCCACCTTTCTTAGTTAATTGCA
>NW_023277287.1:0-16772 GCF_003668045.3 Cricetulus griseus | reverse complement strand
CCTCAGCCTTCCCGGTGCTTTTCCTCTTCCTCTTGCGGGGAGGCAGCACAGAAGAAGATGGAGAGCAGTCATAGTCGAGACAAGCCTCAAAAGAACCCGGATGGTGGTCTTCCTGGATGCAGGGTCCTGGGCTCTTTGCCCTCACTAAAGACAGGCTCTGCTTAGCTGGCCCAGCCTCTGGCTTGCTGGAGAGGGTCTTCATCCCTTCAAGAGGCCATGGCTGCCCCACAATTCCTTGGGGCTTGCCTACCTTCACCTGGCTCTCTGTGTCTAGCTGATTGTCCCAGAATGACCCTCTTTGTGTCCTTTTCCCTGCTGGCTCCGCGTTTGGGCTGCCATTTGTGATTTGCTTGGAGCTTGTGTCCATGCTCTCAGTCATGCGGTGCTGTGGGCTGCTACTACTGACTTCCTACACCTGGCTCCCATTCTCTCTGTGTCCCCGGAAAGCAGGCTTCTGAGGCTTATCTTCAGGAGAGTTGCTACGAATCTCTGCCTTTGGGCTCCTAGGGAAGTCAAAGTCCTGCTGGGACCCCGGATCGGGCTGGGACCTAAACTGGGACTGCTCTGACCACCGGACGGCTAAATCCTTGGCAAAGGGGACCGGAGCTGCTGTTTCTTCATGAGCTTGATGGTCTGCTTGAAGCCAATCTCTTCCAGGATGTCGCCCAAATGGGCTTGGAAGAGAGTTTCTTTAGGGATTTGTAAAGCTGCCTGGGCTCTGTCTCTGTGCACAGGTGCTCGCACAGCTTGTGCAGGGCTTCAAGGAGGCATTCGGCCTCCATCTTCATAGACGAGGACCCGAAGAGGGGCAACCGAAAGGCAGCAGGATTATCTGGGCTATTCCACTGCCTGGGCAACGTGGCTGGCTCTCTGGGAGCAGAGGACAGAGCTTCAGAGCTGGCCTGCTTGTCAGTTGGCTCTCTGTGCCTCAACACTGCTCTGCATGCTCACCTTGCCTTAAAGGTGGTGGTGGAGCCCCGCCTCCTCTGCATGCCCAATCAATCTCCTGGGTTGCTTTTCCTGGGCCCGCCCTTCCGGTCCTACAGGATTCTAGGCCAAGCCTATCCCCCTCCTTTTCCCCCACCTCATCGATGTCTTGCGGCCAAATACCAGGATTGGCTGCCAGACCACTGCCTCCCTCACAGGTGTGCCCTGAATCCTGTGAACCCTCTTAATCGGTCTTTCTCCTCTGGGAAGTGGGAGCTGAAAAATGGACTAGTCCATTCTTGGGGTGCATGCCTTAAATTGTACCTGTTCACAAAGCGAAAAGAACAAAGGGATGGGAACCCTTCACCTATCACTTTTTGTGCAGTTAATCCAGGGGAAACAAGGCTTCTGAAATGAGCATCCCTAAATCGAGAGCTAGTCTTGGGTGGGCATGCAGGTGATAGAAACCCTGCTCCATCACCTGGTCTGCAGATCGTCCCTGGGTGTTCCACAAACCAGTAATACCTAGGCCTTCCCTCGTGCACATTATTACGCAAATAATCCGGCCAAAATTTGCATTTCGGTTTTGTTGTTGTTGTTGTTGTTGTTAGAATCTTCAGAATTTAATTACTAGAATTTCCTCCAGTTACATCCAATTTGTTTTTGATCGCTCCTGTCTCTTGCTTCCTTCATCCCTCCTTCTTATTCTCTGGCTCTGGCTCTGGATCTGTCTCTTTCTCTCTCTCTCGCTATCTCTCTCTCTGTGTCTCCCCCTCTCTGTGAGTGAGTGCATGCACACACTGAAAAAAAAACACACACTCACACAAACACAACCACACCCACACAGGCCCTTTTCGTCTCCGGGTTTGGTGCATCTCCCACACATTCATTTCACTGGTAAGAACTATATTCTGTCTTCATAAGACTATGTGCACACCTCTGCTCTTGTCTTCTGGTTTCCATTTCTGGAAAATTGATACCTTGAATCGCCAGGATTCTCATGCATTTGGATCCAAGGATGGGTGCCACAATGCCAGAAATCTTTCCCTAATTAGGTGGATGTCCCGGAGGACTTTCACCTTTTTTCTAACCTTTATTTCATCTTATTAATTTATTTGTTTGTTATAGACAGGGTATATCTATGAAGATTCAGAGCCTGTCTTGTAAATGGTTCTGGAGATCAGGGTGGCCTGGAGCACACAGTTCTCTCCTTGCCTTTTCCTCGCAAGGGCTGGGATTAAAGTGTGTGCCAATGCAGCACTGCTTATCATTCTTTCTTATAGGTCCAATCACACACACACACACACACACACACACACACACACACACACACACACACACTCAATCCCTTTCTTCCTGTGATTCCATAGATCTTACTCACTCTCACTTGCTTCCTGTAAATCCATATTAATTATGTCTACCAGTACCCACACCTCTTATTTTCTTTTCAGCTTTTGCTTGCTTGCACACTCTGCCCTTAAATCCACTGCTTCTCAAGTTTTGAGATTTAAATGTGGTTTCCAAAGTTCCTCTTTAGTTTCTAAAATGAAGTAGAAAGTCGGGGATATCTTGGATCGTTTATACTCCCCTCCTATGATTTCCATTTTATTTAGTCTCTCTCTCACACACACACACACACACACACACACACACACACACACACACACTTACAGGCATACAAATTACTGTTAATATCCTTGATGTTCAAATAGTTTTGTGTCAACGGTGCTTTAATGTATTTAAAAATCGATTTACCTATTTGTCTGTATGTTAATCTGCTGTGGTATTTGTCCAATTAAGGATCTACCATCTCTAAGTAACCTCCGGTAGCAGCTCTCCGTAAACCAATGCATCTATGCATCCCTAAGATCTCTTTCTTAGTATCTGCCTACACCCAAATGTATGTGTATATGTCAAAGTTTCCAAAGAGACGAGTAGGAATTCCTTTGTACATAAAATGGAGGGTCTAAGTGTTACAGCTCTCTTGGTGATCAAAGAAAGGCCTTCTTTGCTTGTGTTTGTTGCTTTGCAGGCATTCAGTGTGTCATTGTCAAAGTTGCCAGTAATCCCAGGACTGAGATGGGCATAAAGCGCGGTTCCTCAGTTGCTGGGTCGGTGGTTCAGGGTGGTTTCACTTCCTAGCCCACCATTTCTTGTAATCCTTAAGGGCCTTGGCCATGAGCGGGGCAGGTTTCTTATCCCTGGTCGTGTTGCTCCCAATGCTGCTGCCGCCCAAGCGCGGGCGGGGAGTCCTCTGCAGAAGGCCAGGACCAGAGGCTTCTGGGAGGCTCTGCACATTTTCTGTGGAGGCTTCCGGTCCGGGTCCAGAGTCTGCATGCTCCCCTGGCATTGTGACCTGGGCTTGGAAGGCGACCGTCTTGGTTTGGCGGCCTTGAGGCTTCTTGGTTTGTGTGTTCTGGATGCGGGCACACAGGGCTTGTAGCCTCAGCTGGAGGGACTCCTGCATCTTGAGGTGTGTCTGGCTCTCACTCTGGCTGCCATTCCGCTGAGCAGTGTTGATGTGCGTCCCTGGGGAGTCCTCCTGGTGCAGACTCCAGAACGGGCCTTCTTCCAGAGCAGGTTGGCAGTGAGTTTCCCACCTAGAGTGCTGCTTAGCAAGGCGTCCTTGGTTCGAATTCAGTGGGAGAGGTCTGGCACGTCTGAAACCGAAACCACCGGAGTTTTGAAGTATTTCCTGCACGTCCAGGGAGCTGCTTCTAGGTCATCCTGCAAGGAAGAGTCCTCAGGGCCATCCTGGGGAAAGCAGGTTTGGAGATTCGAGGTGGTCTCTGGAAAGGGACTGGCAACCAGGAGGAGATTCAGATCCTTGCAGCTTGGAGACTTGTCTCGAGGCACCTTTGCTCCAGGGCTCTGCGCCTCAGCCTTCCAGATGCTTTTCCTCTTCCTCTTGCGGGGAGGCAGCACAGAAGAAGATGGAGAGCTGTCATAGTCGAGACGAGCCTCAAAAGAACCGGGATGGTGGTCTTCCTGGATGCAGGTTCCTGGGATCTTTGCCCTCACTAAAGACAGGCTCTGCTTACCTGGCCCAGCCTGTGGCTTGCTGGAGAGGGTCTTCATCGCTTCAAGAGGCCAGGGCTGCCCCACAATTCCTTGGGGCTTGCCTACCCTTACCTGGGTCTCTGTGTCGAGCTCATTGTCCCAGAAGGACCCTCTTTGTGTCCTTTTCCCTGCTGGCTCCGCGTTTGTGCTGCCATTTGTGATTTGCTTGGAGCTTAGGTCCATGCTCTCAGTCATGCTGTGCTGTGGGCTGCTACTACTGACTTCCTACACCTGGCTCCCATTCTCTCTGTGTACCCGGAAAGCAGGCTTCTGAGGCTTATCTTCAGGACAGTTGCTGTGAATCTTTGCCTTTGGGCTCCTAGGGAAGTCAAAGTCCTGCTGGGACCCCGGATCGGGCTGGGACCCAAACTGGGACTGCTCTGACCACCGGGCGGCTAAATCCTTGGCAAAGGGACCAGGAGCTGCTGTTTCTTCATGAGCTTGATGGTCTGCTTGAAGCCAATCTCTTCCAGGATGTCGCCCAACATGGGCTGGGAAGATAATTTCTTTAGGGTTTTGTAAAGCTGCCTGGGCTCTGTCTCTGTGCACAGGCGCTCGCGCAGGTTGTGCTTTGCTTCAAGTCGGCATTCGGCCTCCATCTCCATAGTCGAGGACCCGAAGAGGGGCAACCGAAAGGCAGCAGGATTATCTGGGCTATACCACTTCCTGGGCAACGTTGCTGGCTCTCTGGGAGCAGAGGACAGAGCTTCAGAGCTGGCCTGCTTGTCAGTTGGCTCTCTGTGCCTCAGCACTGCTCTGCATGCTCACCTTGCCTAAAGGTGGTGGTGGTGCCGCCCCTCCTCTGCATGCCCAATCAATCTCCTGGGTTACTTTTCCTGGGCCCGCCCTTCCGGTCCTACAGGATTCTAGGCCACGCCTATCCCCCCCTCATGGATGTCTTGCGGCCAAATACTGGGATTGGCTGCCAGACCACTGCCTCCCTTACAGGTGTGCCCTGAATCCTGTGACCTCTCTTAATCGGTCTTTCTCCTCTGGGACTGGGAGCTGAAAAATGGACTAGTCCATTCTAGGGGTGCATGCCATAAATTGTACCTGTTTACAAAGCGAAAAGAACAAAGGGATGGGAATCCTTCACCTATCACTTTTTGTGCAGTTAATCCAGGGGAAACAAGGCTTCTGAAATGAGCATCCCTAAGTCGAGATCTAGTAGTGGGTGGCATGCTGGTGATAGAAACCCTGCTCCATCACCTGGTCTGCAGATCGTCCCTGGGTGTTCCACAAACCAGTAATACCTAGGCGTTCCCTCGTGCACATGATTACGCAAATAATCCGGCCAAAATTTGCATTTCGGTTTTGTTGTTTTTGTTGTTGTTAGAATCTTCAGAATTTAATTACTAGAATTTCCTCCAGTTACATCCAGTTTGTTTTTGATCGCTCCTGTCTCTTGCTTCCTTCATCCCTCCTTCTTATTCTCTGGCTCTGGCTCTGGCTCTGGCTCTTTCTCTCTCTCTCGCTATCTCTCTCTCTGTGTCTCCCCCTCTCTGTTTTTGAGTGCATGCACACACTGAAAAAAAAAACACACACTCACACAAACACAAGCACACCCACACAGGCCCTTTTCGTCCCCGTTTTTGGTGCATCTCCCACACATTCATTTCATTGGTACGATCTAAATTCTGTCTTCATAAGACTTTGTGCACACCTCTGCTCTTGTCTTCTGGTTTCCATATCTGGAAAATCGATACTTTGAAACGCCAGGATTCTCATGCATTTGGATCCAAGGATGGGTGCCACAATGCCAGAAATCTTTCCCTAATTAGGTGGATTTCCCGGAGGACTTGCACCTTTTTTCTATCCTTTATTTCATCTTATTAATTTATTTGTTTGTTAGAGACAGGGTACATCTATGAAGATTCAGAGCCTGTCTTGTAAATGGTTCTGGAGATCAGGGTGGCCTGGAGCACACAGTTCTCTCCTTGCCTTTTCCTCTCAAGGGCTGGGATTAAAGTGTGTGCCAATGCAGCACTGCTTATCATTCTTTCTTATAGGTCCAATCACACACACACACACACACACACACACACACACACACACACACACAATCCCTTTCTTCCTGTGATTCCATAGATCTTACTCACTCTCACTTGCTTCCGGTAAATCCATATTAATATATGTCTACCAGTACACACATCTTAGTTTCTTTTAAGCCTTTGCTTGCTTGCACACTCTGCCCTTAAATCCACTGCTTCTCAAAGTTTGAGTTTTAAATCTGGTTTCCAAAGTTCCTCTTTAGTTTCTAAAATGAAGTAGAAAGTCGGGGATATCTTGGATCGTTTATATTCCCCTCCTATGATTTCCATTTTATTTAGTCTCTCTCACAGACACACACACACACACACACACACACACACACACACACACACACACACACACACAAACACTCACACACACACACTTATTTGGATACGTATTACTGTTAATATCCTTGATGTTCAAATAGTTTTGTGTCAACGGTGCTTTAATATATTTAAAAATCGATTTACCTATTTGTCTGTATGTTAATCTGCTGTGGTATTTGTCCAATTACGGATCTACCATCTCTAAGTAACCTCCGGTAGCAGCTCTCCGTAAACCAATGCATCTATGCATCCCTAAGATCTCTTTCTTAGTATCTGCCTACACCCAAATGTATGTGTATATGTCAAAGTTTCCAAAGAGGCGAGTAGAAATTCCTTTGTACATAAAATGGAGGGTCTAAGTGTTACAGCTCTCTTGGTTGTCAAAGAAAGGCCTGCTTTGCTTGTTGTTTGTTGTTTGCAGGCATTCAGTGTGTCAATGTCAATGTTGCCAGTGTACCCAGGACTGAGAGGGGCGAAAGCACGGTTCCTCAGTTGCTGGGTCGGTGCGTCGGGATGGGTTCACTTCCTAGACCACCATTTCTTGTAATACTTAAGGGCCTTGGCCATGAGCGGGGCACGTTTCTAGCCCTGGTCCTGTTGCTCCCAATGCTGCTGCTGCCCAAGCGCTGGCGGGGAGCCCTCTGCAGAAGGCCAGGACCAGAGGCGTCTGGGAGGCTTTGCACATTTTCTGTGTAGGCTTCCGGTCCGGGTCCAGAGTCTGCATGCTCCCATGGACTTCTGACCTGGGCTTGGAAGGCGTCTGTCTTTGTTTGGCGGCCTTGAGGCTTGTTGGATTGTGTGTTCTGGATGCGAGCACGCAGGGCTTGTAGCCTCAGCTGGAGGGACTCCTGCATCTTGAGGTGTGTCTGGCTCTCACTCTGGCTGCCAGTTCGCTGAGTAGTGTTGATGTGCGTCCCTGGGAAGTCGTCCTGGTGCAGACGCCAGAGCGGGCCTTCTCCATAGCAGGTTGGCAGTGAGATTCTCACCTAGAGTGCTGCTTAGCAAGGCGTCCTTGGTTCGAATTCTGTGGGAGAGGTCTAGCACGTCTGCCACAGAAAACACCGGCGTTTTGAAGTATTTCCTGCACGCCCAGGGAGCTGCTTCTAGGTCATCCTGCAAGGAAGAGTCCTCAGGGCCATCCTGGGGAAAGCAGGTTTGGAGATTCGAGGTGGTCTCTGGAAAGGGACTGGCAACCAGGAGGAGATTCAGATCCTCGCAGCTTGGAGACTTGTCTCGAGGCACCTTTGCTCCAGGGCTCTGCGCCTCAGCCTTCCAGGTGATTTTCCTCTTCCTCTTGCGGGGAGGCAGCACAGAAGAAGATGGAGAGCAGTCATAGTCGAGACAAGCCTCAAAAGAACCCGGATGGTGGTCTTCCTGGATGCAGGGTCCTGGGCTCTTTGCCCTCACTAAAGACAGGCTCTGCTTAGCTGGCCCAGCCTCTAGCTTGCTGGAGAGGGTTTTCATCCCTTTCAGAGGCCAGGGCTGCCCCACAGTTCCTTGTGGCTTGCCTACCCTCACCTGGCTCTCTGTGTCTAGCTGATGGTCCCAGAAGGATCCTCTTTGTGTCCTTTTCCCTGCTGGCTCCGCGTTTGTGCTGCCATTTGTGAATTGCTTGGAGCTTGTGCCCAGGCTATCAGTCATGCTGTGCTGTGGGCTGCTACTACTGACTTACAACACCTGGCTCCAATTCTCTGTGTCCCCGGAAAGCAGGCTTCTGAGGCTTTTCCTCAAGAGAGTTGCTGTGGATCTCTGCCTTTGGGCTCCAAGGAATTCGAAGTCCTGCTGGGAACCTGTATCGTGCTGGGAACCAAACTGGGACTTTTCTGACCACCGGGCGGCTAAATCCTTGGCAAAGGGGACCAGGAGCTGCTGTTTCTTCATGTGCTTGATGGTCTGCTTGAAGCCAATCTCATCCAGGATGTCGCCCAACATGGGCTGGGAAGAGAGTTTCTTTAGGGTTTTCTAAAGCTGCCTGAGCTTTGTCTTTGTGCACAGGCGCTCGCACAGCTTGTGCAGGGCTTCTAGGCGGCATTCACCCTCCATCTCCATAGTCTAGGACCCAAAGAGTGGCAACCGAAAGGCAGCAGGATTATCTGGGCTATTCCATTGCCTGAGCAACGTGGCTGGCTCTCTGGGAGCAGAGGACAGAGATTCTGAGCTGGCCTGCTTGTCAGTTAGCTCTCTGTGCCTCAGCACTGCGCTCCATGCTAACCTTGCCTTAAATGTGGTGGTGGTGCCCCGCCTCCTCTGCATGCCTAATCAATCTCCTGGGTTGCTTTTCCTGGGCCTGCCCTTCAGGTCCTACAGGATTCTAGGCCACGCCTATCCCCCTCCTTTTTCCCCCCCTCATGGATTTCTTGTGGCCAAATACCGGGATTGGCTGCCAGACCACTGCCTCCCTTACAGGTGTGCCCTGAATCCTGTGACCCCTCTTAATCGGTCTTTCTCCTCTGGGAAGTGGAAGCTGAAAAATGGACTAGTCCATTCTAGGGGTGCAAGCCATAAATTGTACCTGTTTACAAAGCGAAAAGAACAAAGGGATGGGAACCCTTCACCTATTACTTTTTGTGCAGTTATCCAGGGGAAACAAGGCTTCTGATAGGATCATCCCTAAGTCGAGAGGTAGTCTTGGGTGGGCATGCAGGTGATAGAAACCCTGCTCCATCACCTGGTGTGCAGATCGTCCCTGGGTGTTCCACAAACCAGTAATACCTAGGCGTTCCCTGGTTCACATGATTATGCAAATAATCCGGCCAAAATTTGCATTTCGGTTTTGTTGTTGTTGTTGTTGTTGTTGTTAGAACCTTCAGAATTTAATTACTAGAATTTACTCCAGTTACATCCAATTTGTTATTGATCGCTCCTGTCTCTTGGTTCCTTCATCCCTCCTTCTTATTCTCTGGCTCTGACTCTGGCTCTGTCTCTGTCTCTCTCTCTGGCTATCTCTCTCTCTGTGTCTCCCCCTCTCTGTTTTTGAGTGCATGCACACACTGACAAAAAAACACAGACTCACACAAACACAACCCCACCCACACATGCCCTTTTCGTCCCCGGTTTTGGTGCATCTCCCACACATTCATTTCATTGGTACGATCTAAATTCTGTCTTCATAAGACTATGTGCACACCTCTGCTCTTGTCTTCTGGTTTCCATTTCTGGAAAATCGATACCTTGAATCGCCAGGATTCTCATGCATTTGGATCCAAGGATGGGTGCCACAATGCCAGAAATCTTTCCCTAATTAGGTGGATGTCCCGGAGGACTTTCACCTTTTTTCTAACCTTTATTTCATCTTATTAATTTATTTTGTTTGTTAGATACAGGGTATATCTATGAAGATTCAAAGCCTGACCTGTAAATGGTTCTGGAGACCAGGGTGGCCTGGAGCACACAGTTCTCTCCTTGCCTTTTCCTCTCAAGGGCTGGGATTAAAGTGTGTGCCAATGCAGCACTGCTTATCATTCTTTCTTATAGGTTCAATCACACACACACACACATACACACACACACACACACACACATACACACAATACCTTTCTACCTGTGATTCTGTAGATCTTACTCACTCTCATTTGCTTCCTGTAAATCCATATTAATATATGTCTAACAGTAGCCACATGTTTTATTTTCTTTTCGGCTTTTACTTGCTTGCACACTCTGCCCTTAAATCCACTGCTTCTCAAGGTTTGAGATTTAAATGTGGTTTCCAAAGTTCCTCTTTAGTTTCTAAAATGAAGTAGAAAGTCGGAGATATCTTGGATCGTTTATACTCCCCTCCTATGATTTCCATTTTATTTAGTCTCTCTCTCACAGACACACACACACACACACACACACACACACACACACACACACACTTACAGGCATACATATTACTGCTAATATCCTTGATGTTCAAATAGTTTTGTGTCAACGGTGCTTTAATGTATTTAAAAATCGATTTACTTATTTGTCTGTATTTTAATCTGCTGTGGTATTTGTTCTATTACGGATCTACCATGTCTACGTAACCTCCAGTAGCAACTCACCGTAACCCAATGCATCTATGCATCTCTAAGATCTCTTTCTTAGTATCTGCCTACACGCAAATGTGTGTGTATATTTCAAAGTTTCCAAAGAGACGAGTAGGAATTCCTTTGTACATAAAATGGAGGGTCAAAGTGTTAAAGCTCTCTTGGTGATCAACGAAAGGCCTGCTTTGCCTGTTGTTTGTTGCTTTGCAGGCATTCATCGTGTCATTGTCAAAGTTGCCAGTAATCCCAGGACTGAGAGGGGCAGAAAGCGTGCTTCCTCAATTGCTGGGTCGGTGGGTCGGGGTGGGTTCACTTCCTAGCCCACCATTTCTTGTAATCCTTAAGGGCCTTGGCCATGAGCGGGGCAGGTTTATCAGCCCTGGTCGTGATGCTCACAATGCTGCTGCTACCCAAGCGCGGGCGCGGAGACCTCTGCAGAAGGCCAGGACCAGATGCTTCTGGGAGGCTCTGCACATTTTCTGTGGAGGCTTCCGGTCCGGGTCCAGAGTCTGCATGCTCCTTTTGCCTTGTGACCTGGGCTTGGAAGGCGACCGTCTTGGTTTGGCGGCCTTGAGGCTTCTTGGTTTGTGTGTTCTGGATGCGGGCACACAGGGCTTGTAGCCTCAGCTGGAGGGACACCTGCATCTTGAGGTATGTCTGGCTCTCACTCTGGCTGCAAGTTCGGTGAGCAGTGTTGATGTGCGTCCCTGGGGAGTCCTCCTGGTGCAGATTCCAGAGCGGGCTTTCCTCCAGAGCAGGTTGGCAGTGAGTTTCCCACCTAAGGTGCTGCTTAGCAAGGCGTCCTTGGTTCGAATTCTGTGGGAGAGGTCTGGCACGTCTGCCACCCGAAAATACCAGAGATTTGAAGTATTTCCTGCACGCCCAGGGTGCTGCTTCTAGGTCATCCTGCAAGGAAGAGTCCTCAGGGCCATCCTGGGAAAAGCAGGTTTTGAGATTGGAGGTGGTCTCTGGAAAGCGACTGGCAACCAGGAGGAGATTCAGATCCTCGCAGCTTGGAGACTTGTCTCGAGGCACCTTTGCTCCAGGGCTCTGCGCCTCAGCCTTCCAGGTGCTTTTCCTCTTCCTCTTGCGGGGAGGCAGCACAGAAGAAGATGGAGAGCAGTCATAGTCGAGACAAGCCTCAAAAGAACCCGGATGGTGGTCTTCCTGGATGCAGGGTCCTGGGATCTTTGCCCTCACTAAAGACAGGCTCTGCTTAGCTGGCCCAGCCTCTGGCTTGCTGGAGAGTGTCTTTGTCCCTTCAAGACGCCAGTGCTCCCCCTCAGTTCCTTGGGGCTTGCCTACCCTCACCTGGCTCTCTGTGTCTAGCTGATTGTCCCAGAAGGACCCTCTTTGTGTCCTTTACCCTGCTGGCTCCGCGTTTGCTCTGCATTTGTGATTTGCTTGGAGCTTGTGTCCATGCTCTCAGTCGTGCTGTGCTGTGGGCTGCTACTACTGGCTTCCAACACCTGGCTCCCATTCTCTCTGTGTCCCCGGAAAGCAGGCTTCTGAGGCTTATCTTCAGGAGAGTTGCTGCGAATCTCTGCCTTTGGGCTCCTAGGGAAGTCAAAGTCCTGCTGGGACCCCGGATCGGGCTGGGACCCAAACTGGGACTGCTCTGACCACCGGGCGGCTAAATCCTTGGCAAAGGGGACCAGGAGCTGCTGTTTCTTCATGAGCTTGATGGTCTGCTTGAAGCCAATCTCTTCCAGGATGACGGAAAGCATGGGCTGGGAAGAGAGTTTCTTTAGGGTTTTGTAAAGTTGCCTGGGCTCTGTCTCTGTGCACAGGCTTTCGTTCAGCTTTTGCAGTGCTTCTAGGCGGCATTCGGCCTCCATCTCCATAGTCGAGGACCCGAAAAGGAGCACCCGAAAGGCAGTAAGATTTCCTGGGCTATACCACTGCCTGGGCAACATGGCTGGCTCTCTGGGAGCAGAGGACAGAGCTTCAGAGCTGGCCTGCTTGTCAGTTGGCTCTCTGTGCCTCAGCACTGCTCTGCAGGTTCACCATGCCTTAAAAGTGGTGGTGGTGCCCCGCCTCCTCTGCTTGCCCAATCAATCTCCTGGTTTGATTTTCCTGGGCCCGCCCTTCCGGACCTACAGGATTCTAGGCCACGCCCAATCCCCTCCTTTGTCCCCCCCTCATGGATTTCTTGCGGCCAAATACCGAGATTGGCTGCCAGACTACTGCCTCCCTTACAGGTGTGACCTGAATCCTGTGACCCCTCTTAATCCGTCTTTCTCCTCTGGGAAGTGGGAGCTGAAAAATGGAATAGTCCATTCTAGGGGTGCATGCCATAAATTGGACCTCTTCACAAAGCGAAATGAACAACGGGGTGGGAACCCTTCACCTACCACTTTTTGTGCAGTTAATCCAGGGGAAACAAGGCTTCTGAATTGACATCCCTAAGTCGAGAGCAAGTCTTGGGTGGGCATGCAGGTGATAGAAACCCTGCTCCATCACCTGGTGTGCAGATCGTCTCTGGGTGTTTCACAAACCAGTAACACCTAGGCGTTCCCCCGTGCACATGATTACGCAAATAATCCGGCCAAAATTTGCATTTCGGTTTATTTGTTGTTGCTGTTGTTAGAACATTCAGAATTTAATTCCTAGAATTTCCTCCAGTTATATCCAATTTGTTTTTGATCGCTCCTGTCTCTTGCTTCCTTCATCCCTCCTTCTTATTCTCTGTCTTTGTCTCTGTCTCTGTCTCTCTCTCTCTGCATCTCCCGCACTGTGTGAGTGTATGCACACACTGACAAACAAACACACACTCACACAATCACAACCACACGGACACATGCCCATTTCGTCCCTGGTTTTGGTGCATCTCACACACATTCATTTCATTTGTATGACCTAAATTCTTTCTTCAAAAGACTATGTGCACACCTCAGCTATTTCTCCCTTTTTCTGTTTCTGGAAAATCGTGACCTTGAATCGCCAGGACTCTCATGCATTTGGATCCAAGGATGGTTGCCACAATGCATGAAATCTTTCCTTAATTAGGTGGATGTCCCAGAGTACTTGCACCTTTTTTCTAACCTTCATATCATCTTATTAATTTATTTGTTTATAAGAGACAGGGTATATCTATGAAGAATCGGAGTCTGTCCTGTAAATGGTCTGGAGACCAGGGTGGCCTGGAGCACACAGTTCTCTCCTTGCCTTTTCCTCTCATGGGTTGTGATTAAAGTGTGTGCCAATGCAGCACTGCTTATCATTCTTTCTTCTTGGCTCAATCACACACACACACACACACACACACACACATAATCCCATTCTTCCTGTGATTCCATAGATCTTACTCAATCTCACTTGCTTCCTGTAAATCCAAGTTAATATATTTCTACCATTATCCATACTCTTGTTTTCTTTCCAGCTTTTGCTTGCTTGCACAATCTGCCCTTAAATCCACTCTTCTCAAGTTGTGAGATACAAGTGTGATTTCCAACTTTCCTCTGTAGTTTTTATAATTAAGTATAATGTGTGGGATATTTGGACCCTTTATATACCCTTTCTTTGATTTTCATTTTATTTAGTAACACACACACACACACTCACACACACTTACTTGCATATGTATTACTTTTAATATTCTTGATGTCAAATACTGTTATGTGCACTGTCCATTAATGTATTTAAAAATTGAGGTACCTATTTTTCTGTATTTTAATCTGCTCCTACCTTTGTACAATTATGGATCTACTATATATATTTAACCTCCAGTATCAACTCTCTGTAATTCAATGCATCTATGCATTCTTAAATTCTCTTTCTTAATATTTGCATGCACTTAAATTAATGTGTATATGTCCAAGTCTCCAAAGTGGATGAGTAGGAAGTCCCTTGTACTTAAAGTGGAGTATCTGACTGTTAAAGTCTCTTGGTTTTCCAAGAATGTCTTTGGTTGTTTTTTGTTTGTTGCTTGCAGGCTTTCAGTCATGCATTCTCAAAGTTGCCAGTGATCCCAAGGGTGAGAGGCATGGAGGGCGGGATTGTTTTTTGGTCATTTTGGTTGTATGTTGTGTCAGGTTCAGTTCACTTCCTAGTCGAACTATTCTTGTAATACTTCACGGCCTTGTCCATGACCGGGGTGGATATTAAGTATCAAGTGTAATTAATACAAGTATCTCAAGTCCTAAACTCTTATTTGTTCATATAATAGATTCGGTGTGCACAGGAAACTAAAATTACTGTAGGAATCTTATCAGCATTTAAAAATATTTTTCAGAATTATCTCATTTGTGAACTGCTTACAAAGGATAAAGTAGTCTTCTTCCACAGAGTCTCAACAAGTGTAAAAATCATTCTTAAGGGCAGACCCCATGTCCAGATAAAATAAACTCAGTGGCATTTCAGGTCTTTTTAGTCTCATGGTACTCTGTCAGGGTATTTCCTTTGAACTTACATGTCTTTTGCAAATATATTATGGCTGATAGGTGTATATTTTTATGGGATTTCTTTGTGTAAGAATATGTGTCCCCCTTTCTATATGTTTCTTGTGCTTTTTCTTTATCTCTTTTTCCTCTTTTTCTCTGTTAGCTTTGCCCTGTTCCTGGTTTTTAATTTTATCTTATCCATTGCTTTATCATATTTAGATGCCTTTTTGTTTCCTAGTGTGAGAGAAAAAGAAAGGGTATGGAATTGGGTGGGAGTCACACATAGAGGATCTTGGAGGAGTTGAATGTGGGGAATTGTAAAGAGAATATATTCTAAGAAAATTCTATATTTAATTAAAATGATTAAAAGCACATACCTGACTTCACTATGAGTTCCCAAATGTAAATTTAGGCCCTTTCTGAGCTTAAACTAGTGAGAGTTTAAGCAAAAATATCAGGTCTAATAAATAGTAGCATCATAAAAATAGCACAAGGAGGCATATGATGCATGTTCTAAAAGTAGAATAAATCAGAAAAGCATCATTGATACAGACTGATGATGGTGGAAGGTGTTACATCTGTGAATTCATGAAAGCAGGTGGATGAAGTTTCACATGAAATTAATTTTAAGTTCTTTCCATTTGATCGGCACATATACAGAAATCTTTAAATGTCTCGGTTTAGGCTGGGTCAAATAACAGCTAACCAAATACATTTTTAAGTTACCATTTAGAGCTTTAAAAGTTAGAATTTCTAAGTATAACATATTTTGCTTAAAACTTGATTGTTTTATTATACTCCTTATGTAGGAATTCAATTTTTGAAAGACAGACCGAATTTCTGTTCTCACTTCAGTCCCCCGTGACTGCAAAACTATTGTTTTTGCCTAGGTTTTCTTCCCGTACTTGCTTGGTTTAATGGCCTTCAAATGTCCAAAGTTCAAAAGGAAATTTTAATTAATTTCTGTGTTTTCCTATCATTGTTACATCATTTCTAATATATTTTCAGATAATACAGGTGAAATATCTCTTATATTTGTCTTTTTTTTTAAGTTCCAATACTGAAGCTCTTTCAAACTTGTAAAATAGACCCTGAATTTTTATGTGCTTATCTTGTGTTGCCCTCATTGAATTAATCCTAAACATTTAATCCTATACTGTCTTAAAACACAAAGTTATCTTGTTCTACAAGCACAAAGAACTAAAGTTCTTCATGATCAACAGGACATTTTTATCAACACATCTATGCTAATATTTTCTGCTTATGCTTTTATCCCATCAAACTGGTTTTCTGCCTCAAAATTTAACTAAAATATTACATCATTTTATGATGAATTTTTTCATCAACATCCCAGCTCCAAAATTCAAGGGTATGCACTGAATAGATTGAGAAAATAAAAAGATAGCACAGGAATAAGGAAGACTGATTTAGCTTTTATAAGTAGAGTAGGCAGTAATAATAGTAGTTATATAAGAGTAGTATTAATAGATATAGTAAAAATTATTAATAATGATAAATAGTAATAGAGTTGAAGGAGAGGGGTTGAGAGTCTTACTTAAATTATTGTACTCTAAACAATACAAATACAAGAGAGAACAGTATTTTAAAAATTCAGATATTTTGGTGCTATATAATTGTAAATTTAGTGTATACTCTCACAGACACAGATTCAGAGAAATATTAGACTGAACACTTGAAGTAGCAATGTGTGCAGAGAGACAGCTCCTTAGTTTAAATCACTAACCATCATACCAAGTTACTTAAGACAGATACTCTACTTCTGAAGTTATTTGTTGACCTCCACACTCATCCTCTTCTCACACCACGCAAAACCCATATATGTACTAAGAAAAGCATCTTCGGTCACTAGTGCTTAAGGAATCATTTTATTCTAACAGAAAACCTGAGTTCAGTTCCCAGCACCCCAGATGGAGAAGGTAGTAACTGACTATAACTCCAGATCCAAGTATCTGACTTTCCTCTGGATTATGAGTGTTCCACACACACATGGACACACAAACACAAACACA
>NW_023277286.1:126510-154394 GCF_003668045.3 Cricetulus griseus | reverse complement strand
TCTTGAGATTCCTATTAATCTAACCAATGTCATTTGCCTTGAGCCATCTTGCTGGCAGCACCCTTGTTTTTCTAATGGTGCCACCTTCCAAATGCCTTCACTTCTTAGAATTTCCCATTGATTGTATCTCCTGGTCCTTGCTTGCTCCTCTTTCCAAATTTTATATACATATATACATATATGGAGCTGAGGACCAAGCCTCTATCACTGAGCTAAGTCCCCAGCCTCTTATTTATTTTTTTTGAGATTGTATTATTTCAAAAAGAATATGAGATAGCCTCATCATTTGTCTTTATAGAAAATTCAGGAAAGGGTTGTAACACTTATCAGCTCATATAGTACTAATGTTTTTGTTTTTTTAAATCAGATTCTTAGAAGGCTAAAAGGGACTGGAGTGATGGTTTAGGAGCACTAGATGCTTTTGCAGGGGCCTTCGGTTTGATTCCCAGCACCCCAGTTCCTGGGGATCCAATGATGTCTCCCTGCTTCTGAGGACACTACACATACATGGCTTATATGCACATACGAGCATATATGCAGCCAAAACACACATAAAATTAAAAACAAAATAAGGTAGCTTCTTTTTTTATTGTTTTAATTCTGATTTATCCAATCACCTTGGCTGTAATTTAATGAGGAATTAAGGGAAAAGTGTCCCAGATGTGGCCTGCCACCAGCCAAACAAAAACTCTTGCCACAGAGGCTGTGTTCAGGTGGCAGAGTGCTTGCCTAACATGTATGAAGCCCTGATTCAGTGCCCAGATAAACCAAGCAATGCAGCACTTGCTTGTAATCTCAGCACTCAAGAGGTCAAGGAAGAGTGTTAAAGGTTCAAGGAAGGGGCTGGAGAGATGGCTCAAAGATTAAGAGCACTTCCACAGGTCCTGAGTTCATTCCCAGCAACCACAGGGTGGCTTCCATCCACCTATAATGGGATCTGATGCCCTCTTCTGGCATAAAGGTGTATATGCAGATAGACTACTCACGTACATAAAAAATCCTTAAAAAAAAAAAAAAAAAAAAAAAAAAAAAACAAAAAAAAAAAAAAAACAAGTTCAAGGTAATGAACTTGACTCCATGGAAGCCAGCCTGGGCCACACAAGACCATCTCGAACAACCATCGGCCTCTTAGCTGGTTTGCCAAACCAAGGCATTAGTAGCAGAGTTTAATTTCCCTTCCAAGCAAAAAATTCCAAATAAGATGAGGTTGACCTAACAGGATATCAAATAGGATACTTAACCTTCTTGAGCCTGGCGTTGGTGGCACACGACTTTAATCCCAGCACTTGGGAGGCAGAGGCAGGCGGATCGCTGTGAGTTTGAGGCCAGCCTGGTCTCCAGAGCAAGTGCCAGGATAGGCTCCAAAGCTACACAGAGAAACCCTGTCTCGAAAGAAACAAAAAACAAACAAAAAAAAAAACCTTCTTGAATCTTTTCACTGAGAAGTATACCTGGAAGGCACAAGAAGCAGACAAAGTTTGGAAAGACGTTGGGCTAGCAAGGAACCAGAGGATACATACAATCAATGGAAAATTGAAAGAAGTGAAGGCATTTGGAAGGTAGCATCATTAGCGATCAGCAAGATGGATTAAGGTAAATGACATTGGCTAGGAACCTCAGGGAAAAGGGAGAGAACCACTCAGGCAAATCGTCCTCTGGCTTCTACAGGTTCCGTGGCATGTGCAGGAGTGCATGAGCGGGCGTGCGTGCGTGCATGTGTGTGTGTGTGTACGCTCAAGCATGTGCATGTGTGTGCTGTAGGGACTTAGAGACTTTTCTAAATTGTCAACAGATTTCCTTGAGGGGGCTGGAAAGCTGGCTTAGATTTAAGAGCACTTGCTGCTCACATGAGCACGCATGTTGGGCAGCTCACAAGCACCTGTAACTCCAGCTCTATCGGATCTAACGCCTTCTTCTGGCTACCAAAGGCACCTGCATGCATATGCACACGCCCACACATGTACACACAAAAGAAAATCTTTAATGCAAACGAAGTTTCCTTGAAGACCAGACACAGATTAACCGTGCTTCACAGGGCCACTGCCATCACTTCCTCCTTGCACAGAGCCTACAGATCAGGCAGAAGTAGATTCTGCCTTCTGGGGCTGTGTGTGCCACTTTCTAAATTTCCCAGTGTATATATTTGGTTGGATTTTGTTTGTTTGTTTTTTGAGATCCTCTTTTGAACAACCTCATTTCCTGGTACAGTCCTCTCCACTGCTTCAGCTCAGGCTACATACATGTCTTTTTTTTTTTTTTTTTGAGACAGGGTTTTTCTCTGTGAGGGCCTCAAACCCAGAGATCCACCTGCCTCTGCCCGAGTGCTGGAATTAAAGGTGTGAGCCACCACTGCCCGGCTGCATGTCAGTCTTTATCTGAACTGTAACTGTTTACCCCTGGTGCCATGGGTTGTCCATCTGTGCTTTACTGTGTGAAAACTGTTCCCTACTTTCCACTTTTAAGAAACAAGTGTCTGGTGCCTTTCCTTCAGGTTGTCTCAGGTAGGTTTTGAGAATGAAGCCTCTCCACTCCTTAGGAACTAGAAACCACCAGGACTCCATCTTCTTGTATGTAGTGGGTGAACACCTGGACTTTATCCATTAGCTAGGCTGATGGGCCAGTGAGCTCTAAATGATCCACCTGTCCCTACTTTACCCAGCTCTGGAGCTAACCTGCCTGTTGCAAGGCCCAGGTTGGTTTGGGGATGGGTGCTAGAGATCCACTCAAATCCTCACGCTTGTACAACAGCCATTTTACCAGAGGAGCCATCTCCCTAGGCTCTGTGGCTCAATTCACAACTGTTATAGACGCTTCAAGATGGAATAGGAAAAGGCCAAGTAAAGTACTGCTTGGGTTTGCACTGACTCAGCACATGCTTGGTGGCTATAAACCTTTGTTTCCAGAGTTTGGACAAAGTGCTAAATCTTTCATTGGATTTTTCAAAGCCCTTATCTACTAAGGCATTCTTGTTTGCTTGACTTTGACAAGGTTTTACTGTGTAGCCTAGGCTAACTTTGAATTTATGCTCCTTCTGCCTCAGCTTCCTGGGTTCAGGAATTATGTATGACCCCTTGACGCTATGTCACATAACTCTCCCATTTTCGATGGTCTCACTCTTGATTATTTGAGTGCCTGACACTGCACATGAAGATTTGTAAAGCTAATTTATGACTGGGTATTAATTTTGGTTTTTATTTGCTTGTCAGGCAGTTAAATTAGTTGTACTACCATGCCCAGAGAACTTTATATGACTAACAAACAAGGTGAGCTGTAATTCAGGTTGTGTAGGGTGGGTCATTTTCCTGTTCTCATATAGAGAAGGTATATGTCCTTGGAGTACACTGGAAGCCCCCTTTCTTCCTTGACGGTAACTATATAGAAGCTTGTTTTAGGAGCTTTAATGCTGTTTGCTTACCTCTATAAATATCATTGCCAAATAAGAAATTACGGGCAAACAAGTAAAGGAAAAAAATTTCAGGGCTGAAGAAATGGCTCAGAGTGTAAGAGTTCTGGCTGCTCCCATGGTGGTCCACAATTGTCCTAACTCCTATTCCAGGGCCTCTTTGGCCTCCAAGCACACCAAGCATGAAAGTGAAGCACAGACATACAGGCAGGCAGGACATCCATACACACACACACAAAGTAAAATAATTTAATTAAAAAATTTACCAATTATAGATTTACCAAGAGCATGTTAGATAATATTCACATATTTATTTGCAAAGAAATTTATCCATTATTTTTATTAAAATAACATTTCTGTCTCTACAATGGGCTGGAGAGATGACACAAGGAAACTTAATTTCTTGAAGTAGCATTTTTTCTTAATTTCCTATTAAGGTTTAGTTCTTAGTTACAAAGTCAAATCTCTAAAGTCATAGTGACACATGCCTGTAACCCCAGCCCTTGGAAGGATGACAGAGGGTTGTCCTGGGTTCTAGGATAGTTTGGGCTGCATAGTAAGTTCAAAGCCAGCCTGAGCTACATAGCGAGACTGTCTCAAAAACATAAAAAGTTACATCTCTTTAAAATGCATACACTAAACTCGATGTGATCACATTTACTCTCTGCACACGTTCCTTCTCGTTCCTTCTAGGTAAGTGCGCTGGTTCTTCAACTTGGAATGGCCCAACTTCCAGAAATATAGTTGTACAAGGGTTAAGATTTCAACAGAGTGAATGTATATACACATTTTATTATATACAAAAAAATAAAATTTTGAAAGATAGACACAATAGAAGTTATAATCATAATTGGTAGTCTTAAAGAATAAATCACAGCTCTAACAGGTCTCCTGTAACAGCAACGGACACTCTGGGAGGCTGCACGTGAACTGTGGGAGACTGTGTTAGGCCTAGGGAAGAAATGAGATGCTTATATACTGAAGGAGGAACAAATGAACAGTACTGAAGGAAGGGTACTTCTAGGGTCTGGTTTATTATTGGCAATGACTGTAATCACTGAAACCAGATTTCTAGGTAAAGCCCTGGGTATCTCATAATAAGGAAACCTTTCTGTAGGTCTACAAATGGTTTAGTGACAGGAAAAGAGAGAGGTGAGTTAAGACAAAACAGAAAAGGCAGGTTAGAGGTAAGAAAATACATACAGAACTCAGGCCTAGCAAGACAGGAAGGGAGATGACATTCATCCATTTAAGTCCAAGCCTGGAAGAACAATTTCCATATATTTGGTATTTAATAATATACAAGAAAACAACGCATTACAGAAGAGCTACTTTATATAAGCTAGAAACACACATAATATAAATTCCAAATGAAACCAAATTTACTACATGCTTAAACTATAAGGATGATTAAAAAGGACTCAATTCAACTAGTTACTGTGATGTCTTGACATAGTCTATCCCATTGAAATCTGTATAAAAGTTCAAATTATGAAGTTTCAGGTTTTACTTTTTAAGAAAAGAAAACCTTAGCCCTCAGATTAATTAGAGATTTGAGGCTCGAAGTGGCAATCTGCTTTTTGTGACAGAGTACTCTGAAGTCTCTTCCACTTTAGACTTCTCCACTGGGTTAATGCCTCTGTTTTCTTTGTCCTTTCCATGTGGCTTTTTATGCTGTGGATTTAAGAGGAAAAATAAAGTCACAATAATAAAACATTTGCTAGTCATTATAACATTTTATTTCAAAGTTCTTTACATTGCAGGCAAAAGTTCAAATCAGAAGACCACCAAAGAGTCAACTTAACACAAAACAAAACAAGTATAGCCTTCTTTATTTTACCAGTAAGGGAAGTAGAAAGAATTAGTTGGTTTGTTTTTCTGAGACAAAGTTTCTCTGTGTGTTGCCCTGGCTGTCCTGAATCTCACTCTGTAGACCAGGCCTGCCTCTGCCTATGGGAATAAAGGTGTGTGTCACCACCACCTGGCAAGAAATACTTTTTTGCATTATTTTCTAAAACATTAATTATAAATTTTCCTTTAAGACAGTGGTTCTCAACAGCAAGTGATTCATTCTGCCCTCTAGTGGACATATGCCAATGTCCTGAGACATTTTAGGATAGTACAAACTTCTAGCTCTGGTAAGAACTGGCCATGGATAAAAGTGTTCAAACTACAGGGCAGCTTACGCAGATTAAAACGTCAACAGTGCTGCTTATAGAGAGGAAGATTTGTCAACATGAAGAAAAGACCATTCTACTCTAGGTAGAAACGCTGACACAGGTGACTGAAACACTTCCATTCTTCCATTTACCTTCTACTTTTCATGCAGGGCAGTAGTGGCATGCACCTTTAATCCCAGCACTTGGGAGGCAAAGGCAGGCGGATCTCCCTGAGTTCAAGGTCACCCTGGTCTACAGAGTGCCAGGAGAGGCACCAAAGCTACACAGCGAATCCATGTCTCAGGAAAAGAGAGAGAGAGAGAGAGAGAGAGAGAGAGAGAGAGAGAGAGAGAGAGAAGACAGTTTCATACTCTCCAGCCCTGTATGCATCTGGGGACTCTACCTATCAAGCCCACTACTTCTGGAAGAAATTAAAATATTGCATACTCAATTATGAATGTTTATAATTTATTGGGCTGCCGGTGTGGATCAGTGGTAGAAGGAATGATTAGCTGTGCCAGGCCAAAAACCAGGGTAAAAAGAATATGGGGGTGAAACTGCCTTGAGATACATAAAGGATTTGAGGAAATCTGCACAAATGTAGGTAGGTGTGGTGCACACCTTTAGTTCCAGCTCTCATGAGGAGGAGGCAGGTGGATCTCGGAGTTGGAGGCCACCATGGTCTATACAGTGATATCCACGACAACCAGGTATACAACACAGTAAAACCCTGCCTTGAAAAACCAAAACACACGCGAAATTTCAACTGTAAAGTTCAATATTACATAAAGAAATTTTGTGTCTTGCATAAAGAAATTTTTACTTTTATCTATGGTCATATTTTCAAAACACAGGAAAAGAAGCCAGGCAGTTTTTTTTGTTGTTGTTTTTTGCTTAGTATTTTTTTTTAAATATTTATTTATTCATTGTGTGTACAGTGTTCTGTCTGTCTATAGGTCTGCAGGCCAGAAGAGGGCACCAGATTTCATTACAGGTGGTTGTGAGCCACCATGTAGTTTCTAGGAATTGAACTCAGGACCTCTGGAAGAGCAGCCAGTGCACTTAACCTCTGAGCCATCTCTCCAGCCCTGTATTCTTTTTTTTTTTTAACAATCTTATTTTACATAGCAATCCCAGTTCCCTCTCCCTCCTATCCTCCTACTCCCCCCACCATCTCCCCTCCACCCCGCCCATCCACAACTCAAAGAGGGTGAAGCCTCCTATAGGGGATCATCAAAGTCTGTCACATCATTTGGGGCCGGACCAGGGACCTCCCCCTGTATCTAAGCTGCACAAGGTATCCCTCCATAGGGAATGGGCTCCAAAAAGTTCATGCACTAGGGATAAATCCTGGTTCCACTACTGCCCTATAGACTACCCAAGCCCCCAACTGACACCCACGTTCAGGGGGCCTAGTTCAGTCTTATGCAGATTCCCCAGCTGTCAGGCTGGAGTCAGTGAGCTCCCTCTTGCTCAGGTCAGCTATTTCTGTGGGTTTCTGCAACATGGTCTTGACCCCTTTACTTGTCACTCCTCCCTCTCTACAATTGGACTCCAGGAGTTCAGCCCAGCACTTAGCTATGGATCTCTGCTTCCCATCAGCTACTGGATGAAGGCTTTAAGATGGCAATTAAAGTAGTCATCAATCTGATTATAGGGGAAGGGCAGTTAAGGTACCTGGTTCACTAGAGCTTAGATTCTTAGTTGGGGTCATTCTTGTGGATTCCTGGAAATTTCCCTAGTGGCCAGGAAGTTTTTTAGGGGAGTTTGTTTCGAGACAGGGTCTTGCTGTATAGTTCTGGCTGGCCTGGGATCCCAATGAGAGACTAGCCTGGCCTTGAACTCAAAGAGATCAATTGTTTCTGCTTCCCAAGTGCTATGGTCAAAGGCATGTGACACTTCACCTGCACCAGACAGTTTTGAATGGCTTGTTCCTAACTGTGTTAGAAGAGCATGAGCCATACAGCTGTACCCCCAGCATCAGAGAGGCAGGGATTTAGGAAACTTAGGGGAATGATTAATAAGAGAAGAGTTTCCTATGGGCAGGAACAATCACTAGTACAGTTTATAGTTCCAAACTTTTAAATTTTTTATCCTTCAAAGTGTGATGGTCAGGGATGGATACCAGGACCTACTGGGTAAAGGTATAATAAGTAAGAGAAATAACTGCTCCTACAGTAAGAGGCAGAAATGAGACAGAAATAATAGTCAAAGATTACTTGCTAAAGTTATAGATGAGGTCAAATTTTACCTTTAAGTATTCTATACGAGATTCCTTCATCAATATCAGACTATGTACACAATTTAAATAAAAATTAACAAGCCATTTGAAAGGAATGACTACATTTTGTTGTTGTTGTTCTATACCAAGTATATTGTTTTTTGTTTCTGCTTTATGTTTTGCTTTTAAAGATAGGGCTTGCTTTGTTAGCTTAGTCTAGCTCCTCCTCAGCCTCGAGAGTGTGGGGACTTCAGGTGTATATCATCATGCCTGGCTAGGTTAGGCATGATCCCTTTATACTACTTAGTAAAGACTGTGTGAGTGACAGCAGGTGAGGAAGGAGGAAGGGAGGGAGGGAGGGAGGGAGGGAGGGAGGGAGGGAGGGAGATGAGTGAAATACATTGCCAAGTACCTGGAAAAACGGAACACCGCCATTTGAAGAGCAATCCACACTGGTATGTACAAATGTCTCTTGACTTAAAAGTTCTTCAGTACATTGTTCCTGAACCACCTCCTTGACATCTGTGTCCTAAAATAAGAAGCTGGGTGACTGGGTAAGTCCATGGCACTGGATTGTCACACAGAGCAGGATGCAGTGGGACATGTTTTACAACCCCAGCACTCAGAGGAAGAGGCAGGAGGATTAGTTTGAGGCAGCCTGATCTACATAGCAAGCTACAGGACAGCCAGGGAAAAATAAAAATCATCATAAAAGCCAGGCAGCAGTAGCACATGCCTTTAATTCTAGCATGCAGACGAAGAGGCAGGTGGATTTCCGAGTTCAACGCGAACCCAATCTACTGAGTCAGTACTAGGACAGCTAGGACTATACAGAGAAACTGTATCTCAAAAAAACATCATAAAGGCAATTTTCTTCTTTGAATGATTTCATATGCGTTATATGAAAGTTAAACTTTAATAATTAGTAGGAAATTTATTGGCTTGTACTTATTCTCTTCTTCCTTGATTTTTCTATACTTGCTATAACTACAGAGCACAAATTGTAGGCTTCATTGCCTTGCTTCTAATTGCAGCTTCATCTTCATAACCTGAGACAAAATAATTCTGTTTGTTCATTCACAAGATGTAGCACTGTGGTACCCTTCCCACAGGGTTACTGGAAGGCTGAGTTAGCAAACATGTAAACTTAGAACAACAGTGTCTGGTATGGAATCACAACTTAAATGCTGGCTTAGAAGTTATTATCTACTAGTCTAAAAATCAAAATCACATAAGATTCAAAGACAGTCAGCAATTCTCAGAGGAAATGTAAGGATCAGATTTTGGATCCCCAGCTCCACCTAATGTCTTGTGGGTGTGGCAGCCCACCTGCACTTAGGAGAGCTGGTAACTAGTAGCTGTGGGTTCAAGTGAGAGATCCTACCTCATTATAGTCAGTAGTGAACAATTCAGGAAGGAAGCTAAAGTCAATCTCCTGGCCCCATACAGATACACGCATGCTGTATGCACACCCCCATGCACACATGTGCACCCACACATGAAAAACAAGTTCATGGGAAAGTTCTACAATTATGTTTTTGAATTTTACCTGAAAGGCCTCTTTGTCATTTTCTGAGCAGTTTAACTGGTTGTGCTGTTTCTTTTGCAGCTGATCAAGGAGCTGTTCCCGTGGTTGAGTTCTTACCAGTGTTGATGGATATAAATAATTTTTCCTCTCTGGTGTCATACCTTTATACCAGACATTAGAAAGGAAGGGGAAAATTAAGTATGAAATGTAACTTTTAAAATTATGTTAAAATGTATACTTTCAAATGAGTTGTATTCCAAAACAAAAATGATTTCCATACATCTTTTTTACCTGCCAGGCACAAACTGGTTGAAGCTAGTATTTTTTTCACGTAGTAATATTTGGGGGGGGGTTGGTTTGTTTGTTTTAAATAAGGTTGGCTTTCTCCTACTTCTAGGGCTGCTGGATAGACATCTCTTTTTCTTTTTAAATTTATTTATATTTTATGTATGAGTGTTCTGCATATATGTCTGCATGCCAGAAGAGGGCATCAGATCCTATTATAGATAGTTGTGAGTTACCATGTGGGTGCTGAGAATTGAACTCAGGACCTCTGGAAGAGCAGCCAGTGCTCTTAAATGATGAGCCATCTCTCCAGCCCCGTAATGGATCTTTAATAGATCTGACAAATTCACAAAACTCACCTTACCTATAAAAGTATAAAGTTTCCATTTCTAAGAATGTACAAAATAATATATTAGGCTCAAAAATGAATTTGGGGTATTCTGAGAAATGGTGGCATTATTGGAATCAAAAGTTTACCAACGTGACCATTTTTTTTTATAAATACAGTGTAGTGCCCGGCTCTTAAGGCAGTTACATTTCCTTACAAGGGAACTGTCTTTTCACTTAACATTCCATTTCCATTGATAAAGGTTGAAGAAACTAAACCAATGTTCTTTAGTACAAACTCTTTATAATTAATTCTTTAAGAGGAATTTTTTTGGGGGGGGGTTTCGAGACAGGGTTTCTCTGTGTAGCTTTGGAGCCTATCCTGGCACTCGCTCTGGGAACTCACAGAGATCCGCCTGCCTCTGCCTCCCGAGTGCTGAGATTAAAGGCGTGCGCCACCAACGCCCAGCTCTCAGCTTGCTTTTTAAACACAACTCAGAAACACTGCCTAGTGGGCTGGACACTCCCCCACCAACATGAACATGAGTCCAGAAAATGGCCCATCGACTTGAGTGTAAGCCAATGCTTCTCAATTGAGGTTCCCTTTTCTCAGATGATCCTAGCTTGTGTCAAGCTCATAAAAAAGACCACCAACGCTCGGCTAAGAGGAATCTTTGAAATGTAGTTTATGTCACAAAAATCATTCAAAAAAAGTGTACAATTCAATGACTTTACAATCCAATGAAGAATCATCTAATAATCTGTGTATATCAGCTGGTAGTTTACCAATCTTTGGCATTTTTTAATCTCTAAAAATGGTGATTTCTTTTTTGTTTGTTTGTTTTTGAAACAGGGCTTCTCTGTGTAACTCTGGCTGTCCTAGAACTCACTATGTAGTCCAGGCTGGCCTCAAACCCAGAGCTCTACCTGCCTCTGCCTACCAAGTACTGGGATTAAAGGCGTGTGCAACCACCACCTCGACTTAAAAATGGTGATTTCTAAATGATGCCAGTCAATGACAAAATAAGAGAAACACAGACAAAATAAAATGCACTTCACAGACAACTTTGTATTAAACAACCTAGCTTTTATATCCATTTTGGGTGTTAAAACATCCTTTTAAACACAGTGTTGACCAAATAGCTAAGTCCATTTTATTTGTTTTTAAAATGCTTTTTGGTTTTGGTTTGGTTTTTCAAACAGGAGCTCTTGTAGCCCAGGCTAGCCTCACGTTTACTATGTAGCCAAGGATGACCTTTGAACTCTGATGGTCCTGCTTATACTTCCTGAGTACTGTTATTATAAGTATGTGTCACCACACCTAACAATTTATTTTTCTCTTACATCAAGAGCCCAAGTGACAAATTTCTTTCCTCAGATTCCTGAGGAAAATACTGTAAACTGTCATAAACATTCAGACAACTGGCTTTGTTTATATTCCAGCTTTTAAGCCACAGCAGGCTTAAAATGACTTAACAAAACCAGTTGTCTAAATGTTTATGAAATTTCCTATTGTGCCCAAATTTATAGGTATATACCATCGACAAGAAACAAGCTAAGACTGAATTAAAACTATTTTGGTGTTCTATATTTAAATTTATTACAGGGAGATGGTAAATTCCTGTCAGGCAAAGGCAGGGCTCAGTTTCATAGAGTATCTAACACTGTATAGAGCTGAATTCAATTTCAAGAACTTCAACAATTCTACTAGTTTTAAAATACCCAGTGGAGGTAAAAGAGAGGTGTCAGTGATTGAGAGCATATATTACTCTCCACAGGACCAGAGCCAGTTCCCAGCACCACACTGGGTAGCCCATACCTACCTCTATTCCAGCTCCAGAGGGACCCTTCACCCGTCCTCCAGAAGCACTAACTCAAGTGCATATCCAGCCCCCTCTGCTCCACATAAGTAAAACAAATCATAAAAAGCAAAATACCTGTTGGGATATCTAGTTTCAGATCCTCTTGAAGAAAGCAATTAAGCTTTGTCAAACCAGTTTTTATAGTTTCATCAAGCTTTAGATTTCCTGCTTTTAATTTTTCGTCATCCGAAGTTATCTGCACGATGAAGGAAGTGTGCTGGTTCTCAATGGCAGCTGCATGCACACTCTGTTTTGCAGTGATCTCTGAACCTGTAGCCTCACAACATTCATTTATAAACTGTAAAGGATACAGACAAGCTTTCATTACTAAAGATGGGAGCACTTTAGTCCACGCACCATTTTTAATTATCTTGAAAAAGTCCATAAAACAGGTTTTTAAAACACATATAAAAGTAGAGAGAACAGGGCAATTAGCCCCTGCTATTCACTGCCATCGTGGGTGCTGGGGCCAGAGGCACTCTGGCCTGCTAGGCCATCTCTCCCAGTACCCATTCTTATCATACTCCACTATATAGATGTAAGGAAGGTCTGACTTAAAACTAGACTGAAGGCTAAGTTTTACGTCTGGTTGGCTCTGTGATTTATACTTTGATTTTTTTTTTTTTTTTAACTTGAAAAACTTTTTAAAGAAACTAGGTCTTAAGCTGGGCAAGGTGATAATCACCTTTAATCATAGCACAGAGGGGGAAGGAGGCAGAGGGACAACTTTGAAGTCATCCTGGGCTAAATAATGAGTTCAAAGCCAGGAGGAGAAGGGAAGAGAGGGAAAGAGGAAAGGGGCTTGGGTGGGGTGCTAAGCTAGGTCTTTCCCCATGTCTCAAGTTCTGGATTTGGTCACCCATCTCTAGAGCGGGTTTTCTTTTGTTTACAATCTTTTTTGAAATGGAGTCTTAAAACTGTGGCCCAGACTGGACTCAATCCAACTCAGCATCCGCCTGGCTTCCAAGCAAAGGCATCCCAGGTGTCAACCATCAATCCAGCTTCTTCTCAGCCTCAGTTTGATTCCAGAAACCCATTTAAAGTAGGTGTTGAGTCTCTGGTCTCTACATATGTGCCATGGCATACACGTCCACACATACACATCGTGTACATAAACACAATGATCATTTTAAGGGGCAGAGAGACGCTTAGTAGTTAAGAACATTTATTTATCCACAGGACTCCTTAGATTTCCAGCACCTGTGTCAGGCAGCTCATTGACTGTGACTCCAACTCCAGGGGTCAGACACTTTCTTTTGTCCTCCAAAGGTGTTCTTGCATGTATGCACACATGCACACACATCCCAAATAAAATAAAACTTTTTGTTTTTTATTTTCAGACATGGTTTCTCTGTGTAATAGCCCCAGCTGTCCTGGAACTCGATTTGTACACCAGGTTGACCTTGAAATCACCCGCCTGCCTCTGCCTCCCAAGTGCTGAAATTAAAAGCATACACCACTATGTCCAACTCACATAAGGATTTAAAATAAAGTCTAAGTCAAGAATATTTTCATTTCTGATTATAGCTATTCTTCCCAAAGTTAGTTCCAGGTACAGACGTATTACCTCCATTAGGTTCTGAAGTTCCTCCTTACTCTTGCTTAAGCAAGATGCCCACTGTTCAGAAAATAAACTGTGCTTGTGTTCAAAGATTCACACTTCTGTGTGGTCTCCTGAGATACAGTTTCCAGGTTGCTGTTGAGTGAATCACAGTGCTTTACAGATTCTTCAACCAACTGTGTGCCTTCATGACTAAAGTGTCTGAGTTCTTGTACTAATCCATCAGAATCAACAATTAGTTTTTTACTTTCAACTGTTGCTTTGTTGATTATATCTGCAGACTTCCTATAGAAAAAAAAAAAAAAACAGAATAACCATAAGTTCAAGGCCACCCTGGTCTATAAGTCATGGTCCAGAATAATGGAGCTACAGAGTAAGACTCTCAAAAAAACCAAACACCAAATAAATAAATAAATAAATAAGCATGTAAATAAATAAATCATCTAGCTATCTGAAATCAAGCATCAATCTCAAGAGCCAAGAAACCACAAGATGAATGAGAAAGGCAATCAACAGATGCCAACAACAGGAACACTTGTTTTAGAATTATCTGGCGTGCGCGCGCGGGGGGGGGGGGGGGGGGGGCGGGGGAGTTCCGAGGCAAAGTTTCTCTGTGGCTTTGGAGGCGCTGTCCTGGAACTAGCTCTTGTAGACCTGGCTGGTGTCGAACTCACAGAGATCCGCCTACCTCTGCCTCCGAGTACTGGGATCAAAGGTGAGCTCTACCACCACCTGGCTGTCTGGTAAATATTTTATAGCACTCTTTGTAAAAATGTCTCAAAAAGCAATCAAAAGCCTTGAGCCTATGATTTCAGCACTTGGGAAACTGAGGCAGAATTGCTTTGCAGTTAAGGCAACCCTGAGCTACACACTGAGTTCCTGTCTCAAGAACAGGATGGTGGAGAGGAAGGAATACACTTATATACGTATATACACAAATACAATGTCAACAAGTCACAAGTTCACTTGTAAGCAATCCAGAATTATTTGTGCTATTTGAAAGTTTTTTTGTTTTTTTTTTTGTTTTGTTTTGTTTTATTGAAACTCATTCCAGGCTTACAGAAAAGTTCAAAAGAAGTTAAAAGTGTCTTACTGTTCTGTATTTTCTTGAATTTTGTTCAGCGATTTCTGGATGTTTTCGCACTTTTTCTCCAAAGCACAGAATCTCTCTGTCCAACTACTGACTAACTGGGAAAGTTCCTGTAAGAAAGATGGAGGAAGGGAAAGCCTTGAAATGGTAGTATTTAAATGTTTATTTTCTGAATATGAATAACATGATCATACAGGTAACTTGCTTGGTCATCCCGCCTCAACCACTGAGTGCTGGGATTACAAGTGCATAATACCACACTAAGGTGAACTATATAAATTCTTGACAAAAGATTTTTAATTTCACCTCTCACACATAGCAGGAAGCCCTGAAAGGACTATTAAAGAACAATTTAGGAGTTTTTGAAAAAAATGGGCTGGAGAGATGGCTCAGAGGTTAAGAGCGTCGACTGCTCTTCCAGAGGTCCTGAGTTCAATTCCCAGTAACCACATGGTGGCTCACAACCATCTGTTATGAGATCAGGTGCCCTCTTCTGGTGTGCAGATATACATGGAAGCAGAATGTTGTATACATAATAAATAAAATCTTAAAAGAAAAAAAAGAAAAAGAGTGAAAAATTCATATTATTAGTATTATTTTGCTTTGTTTTTTGGAGAAAGAGTCTCACTAAGTGTTGGGTTTTTTTTTTGGTTTTTGGTTTTTTTTGAGAGAGGGTTTCTCTGTATTGCTTTGGAGGTTGTCCTGGAACTCGCTCCGTAGACCAGGCTGGTCTGGAACTCACAGAGATCCACCTGCCTCTACCTCCCAAGCGCTGGGACTAAAGGGACCAATGCCCAGCTCTCACTAAGCTTAAATAACTGAAAAGTCTGATTCTGCAAACCTTCATTGTTATTCGTTACAACTCAGGGCCTAAGAATAACAGACATGCTGTAATCAGTGTAGGCAGAGACAGGATGACCAATGGTACAGCAATGAGAGAAGACAGGCTTAGCCTATCAAAGATAGTAGCTAGCCATGTCTCCCTAATAAGAAAAAACACAATATTTTCACTTAAAATGCTACAGCAACCTTATGGGCGAGTTTTTTTATTCCTTCCTCTTGCTGGGAAGGGACCATTTTGTTTGTCAGGATGTAGTTAAGCACAGAGTTGCATATGCAACAAACAAATTCTCAAATATTAACTGATCTAAAGAAGTATTCTCAATTATTTTACACAAATTACCATCAGAAATAACAGTAGCTGTGATACCTCAGGTTCCTTAGTTTTGCAACATTCAAACCACATGACATAGATTGCTAAGTTCATCAAGACACTAAAAATGTCAATTAAGAGGTAGTTGCAGGGCACTGAAGAAATAGCTCAGTGGTTAAGAGCACCAGCTGCTTTTCTAGAGGTCCTGAGTTCAATTCCCAGCAACCACATGGTGGATCCCAAGCATCTACAGTGGGATCCGATGCCCTCTTCTGATGTGCAGGTGTACGTGCAGATAGAGCATGCATATACTTAAATAAATAATAAATATTAAAAAGAGAGAGAGAGATACCTGCAAATGGGTTTCCTTTACTGTCTTCAGGTCTTCATTTAGGGTCCCACAAAGCTTCTGTGACTCAACCAAGGAAGAAACTGTATTTTCCTGGAGTTCATGGAGATTGTTGCACAATATGCTCAGAAAACCATCTATTTCTCTTTTTTGATCTTCTATCTTTGAAGAAAAAAATATTAGTTTCTTTTTGAAGCAACCTACCAAATTTGAGGTACTAAGAAGACAACATCTGTACCTTTTCAGCCATTGTCAATGAAGTCCTGAAAATATGCTGCAGTTGCCTATTGATGTTCAAGATGGAAACCACGCCAGGGGCTAAGATGGTCTTCAGGGAACCGAGAAGGTCAGTCTCAAGTCCATTCTGGGTTTTAAAACAAATGCATCCTTAAGAATGTTTTCATTTCCATTAACCTGGCTGACATATCTCAGGTACTTAGCAACCAAACACTGACATTCAAAATCCATAACTGACATTCTTTATAACCTAAAGAGACGTATCTGCACATCCAGCATATATTCTGCCTAAATCATTTAGTCCTGCTCCACTAACTAAAACAGTGTTCACTAAGTGTACAGTAAATGCTGAATTAATTTTCTCTTTTGTTTGTTTCGTCTCTTGTGACACAGGCTGACCTTAAACTCACTGTGTAGCCGAGGATGCCCTGTTCCTCCTGCCTCCATACTATCAGGATCACAGGTATGCACCACCATGCCTGCCTTTATAGTCAATTAACAGTCTAATGGAGAGTTCAGAAGAGGAGAAAAATGACAGTAAAGTGTTAAGATTCCAGCACTCCAGTGTAATCCCCATCATGGGAAAACAAAAATCTATACATTTAAATTTTTTTTTTTTTTTTGAGACAGGGTTTCTCTATGTAACAGTGCTAGCTGTCCTGGAACTCACTTTATAGACTAGGCTAGCCTCGAACTGGCAGAGATCCACCTGCATGTTGCCTCAAGTGTTGGGATTAAAGGTGTGCGTCACAACTGGCAGGCTTTCTTTCTTTGTTTCTTTTTCTTTCTTTTTGATAAACATAATGAATTTTAAACAGCTTTAGGTTATTGGTCAAAAAAAAAAAAAAAAAAAAAAAAACAAAGCCAAAAAGTCACTAAGAGTAGACCTTAGGGGTCAAGAAAGATGACTCAGTGGTTAAAGCCTGTGCTGTTTTTGTAGAAGACCAGCACCCACTTTTAGATGGCTGTAACTATGGCTCAAGGAATCCAATGTCCTCTTCTGGACTCCACAGGTACCTGCAACTCACTTGCATATACCCTCACACCCCACATAAACAAACAACAACAAAAAAGTAGGCTTTGGAGCAAGGCACTGTAGCTCATGCCTGAACCTTGACACTCAAGAGGCAAAAGCAGGATGATTAGCATGAGACATAAAGCACCCTGGGTTAGATAGTGAATTCTAGTCCAACCTGAGATACAAAGTAAGACCCTGCCTCAAAACGCTGGGGGAGGCAGGAGACCAAACTTTAGGCTAGAAGTATTTAACTGTGAAGATCCTATGACCTAAGAGACTATTTTTGTCAGAACTTGTGTGCAACACATGAAATTGAGAAAAGATCCTTTCACTAGGAAAGGGCAACAAATAAATAAAAAACCTAAGCAGGAATGAGTTAGTAGGACTGCAGTGACATGCTTGTGGTATAATCATCAGTACCTAAGTTTAGCCCCCAGAATCCACATTACCAAAACAAACACACCGACAAGCTGAGTGTAGCACAGGGTAAAGCAGACAGGTAGAAGATCCCCGGGACTAAGCAAGTTAAAAGGTTACTTCCAAGCCTGACACCCAAATTCCATCTCCAGAACCCATGTAAAGGTTGAAGGAGAGAACAGACTCCACAGTATCCTCTGAGCTCCATGTGCAAGTCATGGCAATATACACATAATAACAACAAATAAAATCTTTAAAAAATTAGCACCTGAAAAAAAAAATTAGCACCTGGCGCACACCTTTAATCCCAGCACTTGGGACACAGAGGCAGGCAGATCATTGTGAGTTCGAGGCCAGCCTGGTCTCCAGAGTGAGTGCCAGGATAGGCTCCAAAGCTACACAGAGAAACCCTGTCTCAAAGAAAAGAAAAAAAAAAAAAAATTAGCAAATTTGAGAGGTATCTGAGGTTACTTTCTGGGCTCCTTATCCACCTGTGCATACATGTACACACACGTACATACGTACGTACATACACATACACACACACACACACACACACACACACACAAGAAAAACAAAAGGAAAAGGAAGAAAGAAACAAAGAAGAGAGAAATGAGTCAAGTAGTTAAAAAAAAAAAAAAAAGGCTATATGTGTTTTGAAAGCATACTGACTTCAGTGGATTCTGTGAGAGCACCACTGCTCTTCGGGGTGCTTTTCAGGGCTTTCACTTTTGTGAAGGCATCTCTTCCTTTAATTAAAACAGAGGTGCCCCCGCCACCATTTGTTTGAGACAGTCTCACTATGTAGTCCTGGCTGTCCTGGAACTCTTTGTGCAGACTAGGCTGGCTTCAAACTCAAGAAATCCACATACACCATCACTAACCAGTTATGAGTGACTTTTTGGTTTTGGTTAAGACAGGAGCCCATAACTCATACTGAGCTGGCAATCTCTATACAACCTACAGCACCTCCCACATGCTGAAATTACTGCTGTGTACCGGAATGCCTGGCAGAATGAGTGACTATAGAACTACAGAGAAAAGCTTTCAGAGTAAGGCCTAGTGGGGCTTAGTCACATAGAGCTAATGCAAAGAATTATTGTTGTATGTGCTCTTTGTGACTAGAAGGCTTTTTAATATAACTGCTGCTCTTTTGCTTGTGCAATGTAGCTTTGAGCTCACTAAAAACTAAGGATGGCTCCGAATTTCTGATCCTTCTGCCTCCATCTTCCTAAATGCTAAAATTACAAACATGTGAATAACAATGGATTAATTCTTCCTATTCTCAACTACACCAAATGAGTGAAAACACTTTCAAAGTTTAGTCATATCCTCCTGGACACCAGTCTTTCTGTGATGGGGGGAGGGGGTTGGAGGAGGTGTGGGAGAGGTGGGAGAGAACCACGGGACACGGATGGGACGGGACACAAAAGTGAAAGCCCCGAAAAGCATAAGCTAGGAGCAGTTAATGCCATTTCTGATGGCCAGTCAACCTTTTGAAAACATGAAGAGATTTACTTACGATCAATCCTCGAAGCACAGTTTTACTTTGTGCTGCTAACGACTGCTCCTTCAATATCATGTCAGAGATCTGGGTGACACGAGCTGACACGTTTTGTGGAATAGACATGAGAGTTCCAAGCGCTGTCGTGGTAACAGTGTCTAATGCAGAGACACTAGAAGACATGAGATTACCTACAAAAAGAGATGTGAACTTTGGCATGAATATAATGCAGTTAAGACCACTTTCAATAATTCAAAATCAATCTTTATTGTGTAATTTCCAATAACTACATTAAATAATTGTCTCACTACACAAAAAGATTTAAATATTGTTCTATAAGCCCTGGCATATTAAAAGCATATCCTACTCCAGTATACCTTAGAATAATATTAAAATTAAAATGCATTTCTCTTTGTTTGAAATGATCTTAATTCCAGTCAATCATGCTTCAGCTTCCCAAGGACTGAAGGCATGAGCCACTGGGTTTAAGACTTAAGACTAACTATTCAGCCACACGGTGGTGGTGCATGTCTTTAATCTCAGCACTCAGGAGAAAGAGGTAGGTAGAGCTTTGTAAGTTCAAGGCCAGCCTGGTCTACAGAGCTAGTTCCAGGACAGCCAGGGCTACACAGAGAAACCCTGTTTCAAAAACAAAAAATTAAAAAAGAGAGAGAGAAGAAAAAAATTAGAATATTCTAAAATTAGAATCAGTTTTATAGTAGACAGGAATTCGTAAAAAACGAGAAAACTACATCTTATTAGGGTGAAACTCACTTATAGCCCTCCACTTTAGAGGTGGAGACAGAAGGATCAGTCTCAGCTACATAGGTCAAGGTCAAGTTAAACTGGGCTATAATGAGACTTTATTTGAAAAGCAAATAAAGATAACATACCCATACATGTTCTGACAATACAGCAAATCAGTAAGATACACCTTCCCACAAGAAAAAAAGCTTCGTGATAATTTATTCAAAGGAAATATCAGTAAAGGGATTGGGCTAACACCTGCTACCAAGCCTAAGGACCAGAGTTCAATCTCTGGGATCTTCATGGGAGTATAGAAAAGTGTTTGTTAGGGGCTGGAGAGATGGCGCAGAGGTTAAGAGCACTGGCTGCTCTTCCAGAGGTCCTAAGTTCAGTTCCCAGCAACCACATGGTGGCTCACAACCATCTGTTACGAGATCTGGTGCCCTCTTCTGGTGTGCAGATATACATGGAAGCAGAATGTTGTATACATAATAAGTAAAATTAAATTAAAAAGTCTCAAAAAAAAGTGCTTGTTATGGCAAAAGTAAGTATACACACACATACTAAAAAAAATAATTAGTTTTTAATTTTGTGTGTATTTATATCTGTGCAATCAAAGATGCAAGAAGATGATGTCAGATGCCCTAGAACTGGAGTTAATTACAGTTGTAAGCTGTCATGTGGGTGCTAGGAATTAAACTACTCTCTCCAGCCATAATTTACAAAATTTTTAGAATAACATTTCTAGGAAGGGATCAAGAAATTAAATAGTAATAATCTCAAAGAAATGAATCAGGTTCAGTAATAAAGATAAATTTTATAATATGCTAATTTGATAAAGTTAAACTTAAGACAGTCTAAAATCAACAACAAACCTCTAAAATTTGTTGTAAAGAAAGCAAAAACATTATTCTCTTGCCTAAACAGCTAACATGCTCAATGGGACAGGTGCCAGTGACACTGTCACTGTATTTGTTTTAAATAGTATTGAATTGTTATTTTGAGATGTGTTGGCTTATACCTGTAACCCCAGCACTCAACATGAGACAGGAGGATCACAAATTCACAGTCAGCTTGTGCTACAAAGTAAGTTCAATTTGGTCAACTTAATGGGACCCTGCCTCAAGATGGACAGACAGACGGACAGACAGATTTTTTAAAAAAAGGTAAGCCAGGCACAGTGCTACACGCCTTTAATCCCAGCACTCAGAGGCAGAGACAGACAGATCTCTGAGTTCAAGGACAGCCAGAGCTACACAGAGAAACCCTGTCTCAAGAAAAAAAAGACAAAGTGAAAATTGTGAAACATTATCTATCTGAACACAGAGAAAGACTTAGAATGGGCTGGGGATTTAGCTCAGTTGCAGAGCAGGTGTGGTAGCACAGGCCTGTGATCCCAGTACTCAAGTGGGAGACAGGAGGATTAGATGTTCAAAACCATCCTCTGTTACACAGCAACTTCAGGACCAGCCCAGGATACCTGTGATTCTGCCTTAAAAACCAACAAAAGACCAGAAAAGCTGAGTTTAGTGATACTCTTCCTGTAATCTTAGAGCTTAAGTAGAGAAGGAAGGATTACTAGTTAGAAACCAGCTAGTCTAGTGGTGGTGGAAGGAAGGCAAAGGAGGGAGAAGAAATGAGAGATGGGGCAGGGGAGGGGTAGGGGATGGGAAAGAGACAGAGGAGAGAAGGTACCAAGAAAAGAGAAGAGAATGTGCGAGCAAGTGAGTGACCTAGCCTGGAATTCAACTGAGCCAGCCAACCCTGTCTACTTGGCTAATCAAAGATTTTGTCTCAAAAGAAATAAGGTGGAGGGCTAGAGAGATGACCCAATGGTTAAAAGTATACACTGCTCTACCAGAAGTGCAGTTAGATTCCCAACACCCATATCTGGTAGCTCATATTCCAATGGAGGAAATCCAACACACAACTCTAGCCTCTATGAGTACATGCACTCACACACACAGACATACACACATAAATGTAATTAAAAATAAAATAACTCAGGCTGGAGAGATGGCTCAGAGGTTAGAGCACTGACTGCTCTTCCAGAGGTCCTGAGTTCAATTCCCAGCAACCACATGGTGGCTCACAACCATCTGTTATGAGATCTGGTGCCCTCTACTGGTGTGCAGATATACATGGAAGCAGAATGTTGTATACGTAATAAATAAAATAAATAAATAAATAAACAAACAAACAAATAAATAAATAAATAAAATAACTCTTTAAAAAAGTGGATGGTCCCTAAGGAATAACACTAGCGGTTGTCCTCTGGCTTCTATATTCATATACACACACACATCCACAAGACACACCCACAGAAATGCTTGAGCTTACCAAACAGTGTCTTATGATCTTCTAGCATAGCCTTATGTTTTGCGCTGCCGTCCTTAATTAATTCTTCCATATTATTAAACAGACTGTTGAGGTTTTTACCAAAAATATCCTGAGCTTCAGCATTGTGTTCATCAATTGCTCTCTTACGGTCCAGTTTTGAATGGAGACCAGATACATCCCTGGTGGTTTCTTTAACTGTGCTAAGCAACTATATGTTTAAAAAACAAAATAAAAAGGTAACATAAAAACAGTCTAATCAATGTGCCTGTGTTCTATAAGGCTTTCTCCCCCTAGTGAGACAAGACTCCAAAGATCCAGGTGCTCAGTCCCCACCAAGCCTGCTCTCTCCTCCCCTGTCTCCTCCCTGCCTCCCTCCCTCCCTCTCTCCCAACCCCCTTCCTCAAGCCAGACATCTGTGCACAAAAAACTGACTTGCAAATTTATTTCAGTAATTATGTTTGATACAAACTTTTTTCCTTTTGTTGTATTTACTGTCTCCTCAAAAGTATACCTAATAAAAAATGTAATACTTTCATTCCAGTTTTAAAAAGAAACATGGGTCAAATAGTGAAATATTGTTTCATAAATGGACATAAATAACATTTGGAATGAATCAATTAAAATCTCATAACCGAAGCTTAAGGAGGCAAGGCTACTTCTACCCACCCTTCAACGTTTTCAATAAATACAAAGGACAAACCTTGCTGGCGGCATCATGTAGCTTCTCCTCCGTTCTTTCCAGGGCTGAAGAGACATATTCCTCTTTAACGAGTTGTAATTTTGTTTCTTGCAAATGTTTCTGAGTGGTTTCAAGTTCCTGTGTCTTAGTTTGCAGGTCAGATTTACACTGGTCAAGTTCATTTTTACTATCCACAAATAACCCTGTAACCTACACATAACACATTAAATAATTCTTTAAGAATCAGAAAAGATGCTGGTGGCTGGTGAAATACTTGGGTAGTTGATAATATTGGGAAAACAAAACAAATTATTCAAATGCAAAAATTGTAGTTCTGATTAGAACATTCTTTAATGGCATCTGGTGTCTTCCAGAAAGCTTATTCAAAACTTAAATATCAGGTCTAATATAGTGGTATTGATTCTCCAGGTTCCTTCCCAGACTTCAGTGGACTGCTCTTATAAAGGTGCAACAAGAGGGTAGTACAGAAAGGGTCCAGTTACTTGTCTGTCTAATGTCTCCCAATTCCTGAAATCCTTAACTTGAAAAGGAACAGGGAGAAAGCTCCACTGGTAGAATGTTTACCTAGCATAAAAAAAGGCCTAGGTTCAACCCCCAGCTCTGCATAAAACAAGGCCTGGTGATGCACTGCTATAATCCCAGGTAGAGGCAGGAGAACCACAAGTTCAAAGTCATCGTTGGCTATACCTTTGTTGCTCTTTTGAGGAAGGGTCTTTTTATGTAGACCTGGATAACTGCAAACTCAATACACGGAATAAGCTGGCCTCTAAATCATAAAGATCCACCTGCCTCTGCCTCCTATGTAACTTAAAGGCATTTGTTTGAATTTAGCCTAGACTATGTGAGAATTGTCTCAAAATAAAAATAAAAACTGAGTATACTATGAATCCTAGGCCTTTAGCATGCTTTGGAGGTTTGTATAATATGTATACGCTAGTGTTTACACAACAATGAAATCATTTAAAATACGCTTCTCAAAAACATTACCCAGCCATTAAGCAAATGTCTTACTGATTTCTTCTAAAGTTGTGTATTAATAAGTGTCAAATCAGAAGCTTTTTCATTACTAACAAAGATAAATATATAAGATAACTTCAGTTTAAGAATTAAAAAGAAGGATATGGAGAGGTGGCTCAGTGGTTAAGAGCACTGCCTGCTCTCCTAGAAGTAAGTCCTGAGTTCAATTCCCAGCAACCACATGGTGGCTCACAACCATCTTTAATGAGATCGGGTGCCCTCTTCTGGCACGCAGGCATACATGCAGATAGAACGCTGTAAACATAATAAGTAAATCTAAGAAAGAAAAAAATCAAAACGAAAAAAATTCTTTCAAAAGAGGAGAAAGAGCCCCGCACATTCTAAGTGTCTTTAAGCATTTCCTTTCCAGGACCTCCCACACCACCCGGAATGCCTACCTTACTAAGTTCCTCTTCAAGGGCACCGATCTTTTCAGCCGACTCAACAATCTGTTCCTCCTGAACTGTTAATTTTCCATTCATGGCTCTAAAACAGTTTAATACAAATTTAACTGTTAATGCTTTGTTCTAAATCCTACAAAATTTAATCTAATTGTAACATTACAAAATTATGGCGGCTAATAAACTGATCTCCACGCTTCACACCCTTCATGTGATACTGACGGGGTGATAAATAGTAAGGGCAAAATACAGCAAACAAATACATCCTCTTTTTCCAAGATTTACTTGTTTTTAATTTATGGATGAGTGTTTTGCCTGCATGTAAGTCTGTGTACCACTTACATGCCTGGTGCCCATGGGACCAGAAGCGGGCATCAGATCCCATGCAACTAGAATCACAGTCAGTTGTAAGCCACCATGTTAGTGATGGGAATTAAACCTGTATCCTCTGGAAGAGCCAGAGGCTCAACAACTAAACCATCCCTCCAGGCCCTCAAATGAAACTGAGAATCTTTTTTTATGAGGGAAAGGCATGTGTGTGCAAATCCAATTTGAGAGGCAAAGGAGCAGTGACAGGGTACTTATCAGCAAGTACAAGAGGGACTCTGGATTTGGTCCCTAGCACTATGAAATACATGTAAAAATGAAACTTTGTGTTAAGAACATAGAAAACTGACAGAGCCTGGGCGGTGGTGAGGCACACCTTGAATCCCAGCACTTGTGAGGCAGAAAAAGGCAGATCTCTAAATTTGAGGCTAGCCTGGTCTATAGAGTAAGTTCCATGACAGCCAGGGTTATACAGAGAAACCCTGTCTCTAGAAAACAAAACAAGAAAAGAGAGAGGGGAAAGTAAGGCAAAGTAGAAATAGGGGAAGGGGTAATAAAGTGGCTGCAATCAGTGAATCCCTGATATGGAATATAAAGATGCCTCCCCATGCTGTAAGTGCTTAATACTTGAAGATATGAAACACCACAAGAAATGGGTGAGATAAATGGACGAAAATCACCTAGAAGACTGAATCAAAGTATGTATACAGAACAGTATCAATTCTCAGTCCTCAGTAAGTATAGGGGATCTACACACACACACACACACACACACACACACACACACACACACACACACACACACACACACACACACACTCTCTTCTACTAGTACTAGGTACACTGTAAACACCACCAGTATACTAGTACTGGGTCTCGTGAGATTCACTAGGGCAGAATTTCTCAGCGTCACAGTACAGGTGCTTTGTACAAGATAGTTCTTTGCTATGGGCTAATGTTGGGGAATATTATTTTCAGGTGTGTTGCTTTTGTTTGTGCTGCATTTGTTTAGTTCTGTGAAGCTGTGTTACTGTGCCTGTCTAAAACACCTGGTGGTCCTAATAAAGAGCTGAATGGCCAGTGGTGGGGCAGGAGCAAGACTAGGCGGGGCTGGCAGGCAGAGAAAAATAGGAGAAACATGGGAGAACAAGAAGACATGGAGAGGAGGACATTAGTGGTCAGCCGCCCAGCCACAGAGTAAGAGTGAAAGTAAGGCAGACAGAAACAGAGAAAGATAAAAGCCCAGAGACAAAAAGTAGTCAGAATAATTTAAGAAAATCTGGCAGGAAACAAGCCAAGCTAAGGCCAGGCATTCATAACTAAGAATAAGCGTCTGTGTGTGATTTACTTGGGAGCTGGGTGGCAGGCCCCCCAAAGACTAAAAAGCAAAAAGAGGAAAAAGAAAAGAAAAGAAAAGAAAAGAAAAGAAAAGAAAAGAAAAGAAAAGAAAAGAAAAGAAAAGACCTTAGCAACAAGCTATCATGCACATTTCAGAATGGTTGGTAACATCACTGATTCCTATCTACTAGATGCCAGCAGTATTCTCCACCCACACAAACGAGACCATGAAAAAGACCTGGATGAGGTCTGGGGTGGAGTAGAAATTTTTGCATACTCAACCTTTCTGCTCTCTCCAACATTTATGTTAATCAGTTCAGATCTGAGCAAAGGTATGTTTAAATGGTGCTGCTATGAAATAGCACTCACAATGCTTCCTTTAGGAAGACGACCTGATATCCTGCTGCAAGGATTCCAGAAGCAAAGTAATGGATTTTTTTTTTTAAATAAAAACAGGTCTGTATTATCTTATATTACCTTAAATATATGTTTGCTTGTTAGAACATATTAAGGTGTGTTTATTTGCTACTAGCACAGAACATTTTATGCATTTTTATAACTACATTGTTTTTTTTGAGACAGGATTTCTCTGTGTGGCTTTGGAGCCTATCCTGGCACTCGCTCTAGAGACCAGGCTGGCCTAGAACACACAGACATCCGCCAGCCTCTGCCTCCCGAGTGTGCCACCAATGCCCGGCTATAACTGCATCGTTATTTTCATAGTCTTACTCCAAGTGGATAAGCTAGTGTTGATACTGAGATGAAAATGTATACTCAAGAGCTAGGTCTTAATTCTACTGAGCTGGACAGACTTTTATTACTGCCTCTCCATGTACTGAGCGGTACTGTCTAGAAAATGTGACGTTTCAATGCTCATCTGGCTGGCTTTCCACCAAAAGGAGCCCCTACTTGGTTGTTTGTTGGTTTGTTTTTTTGAGATAGGGTTTCTCTGTATAGCCCTGGCTGTCCTGGAACCAGCTCTGAAGACCATGATGGCCCTCAAACTCAGAGTTCTGCCTGCGTCTGCCTCCCAAGTACTGGGATTGAAGGTGTGCACCACCACTGCCATGCTAGAGCCTCTAACTTCTAAGTGCAAGAAATTATCACAGCTGTCAAGTTGGACCCAGCACCCCATGTTCAGGATTAACAAAAGGAAGGTTCTGGGGTAGATTTTTAGAAGATTTAATATACCTGACTGTGATTTCATTTATAACTCAAGAAGAAAAGCCAGGTGGCCTGGAGTCTAGTGAGCTTAAATTCAGATCCTAACACACTGCAAGTGTATTTTTAAAGTGATTTCTCTGGGAACTTCCACATAATGGCATCTTATCAAATGGGCTCAGGGACTGTAGCAGCAGCAGGAGCCGTGTGTGGAGAAGATTTGAATCGCAGCCCTGGGCCCTGGGGACAGTCTTGTTCTCAGACCCAGACATCAGCAGAATCATTCAGGCTCACTCAGGAACGGGGTGTCTGTCCAGGCCTGTGGAATATGCACCAATTGTATCAGGAAGAATTCTAAGCCTTGGAAATCTTTTATTGTAGAGTGATGGAATTAACCAAAAGAATACTAAAAAGGCAGAAATGTCAGGTTTAAGAATCTTTATGTTTTTCTCATGACAAACTTCTCAAAGGCATTTTATTGCAAACTAGATTTTCATTAAAAAAAAAAGCCTATCATGTTGCAACTTCAATTTTTAAAGTTCTGCTTCCTGCTACCTTTTGTCTGCATTCTAAATCTTCACAGGCCTATTTCATTTTATAGACTTGAATGACACACTGTTTCTCACCTTCCATCTGCTCGTTAAGTGTTAAAGCATGTTGTGTAATACTCATCCAATAAAGTCTTTGATTAAAACCAATAGAGGCCTGGATATTGCTGACTATCCTCTGGGGGCAATGA
>NW_023277286.1:111213-126010 GCF_003668045.3 Cricetulus griseus | reverse complement strand
GGGGGGGGGGGGGGGGGGGGGGGGGGGGGGGGGGGAGTTCCGAGGCAAAGTTTCTCTGTGGCTTTGGAGGCGCTGTCCTGGAACTAGCTCTTGTAGACCTGGCTGGTGTCGAACTCACAGAGATCCGCCTACCTCTGCCTCCGAGTACTGGGATCAAAGGTGAGCTCTACCACCACCTGGCTGTCTGGTAAATATTTTATAGCACTCTTTGTAAAAATGTCTCAAAAAGCAATCAAAAGCCTTGAGCCTATGATTTCAGCACTTGGGAAACTGAGGCAGAATTGCTTTGCAGTTAAGGCAACCCTGAGCTACACACTGAGTTCCTGTCTCAAGAACAGGATGGTGGAGAGGAAGGAATACACTTATATACGTATATACACAAATACAATGTCAACAAGTCACAAGTTCACTTGTAAGCAATCCAGAATTATTTGTGCTATTTGAAAGTTTTTTTTTTTTTTTTTTGTTTTGTTTTGTTTTATTGAAACTCATTCCAGGCTTACAGAAAAGTTCAAAAGAAGTTAAAAGTGTCTTACTGTTCTGTATTTTCTTGAATTTTGTTCAGTGGTTTCTGGATGTTTTCGCACTTTTTCTCCAAAGCACAGAATCTCTCTGTCCAACTACTGACTAACTGGGAAAGTTCCTGTAAGAAAGATGGAGGAAGGGAAAGCCTTGAAATGGTAGTATTTAAATGTTTATTTTCTGAATATGAATAACATGATCATACAGGTAACTTGCTTGGTCATCCCGCCTCAACCACTGAGTGCTGGGATTACAAGTGCATAATACCACACTAAGGTGAACTATATAAATTCTTGACAAAAGATTTTTAATTTCACCTCTCACACATAGCAGGAAGCCCTGAAAGGACTATTAAAGAACAATTTAGGAGTTTTTGAAAAAAATGGGCTGGAGAGATGGCTCAGAGGTTAAGAGCGTCGACTGCTCTTCCAGAGGTCCTGAGTTCAATTCCCAGTAACCACATGGTGGCTCACAACCATCTGTTATGAGATCAGGTGCCCTCTTCTGGTGTGCAGATATACATGGAAGCAGAATGTTGTATACATAATAAATAAAATCTTAAAAGAAAAAAAAGAAAAAGAGTGAAAAATTCATATTATTAGTATTATTTTGCTTTGTTTTTTGGAGAAAGAGTCTCACTAAGTGTTGGGTTTTTTTTTTGGTTTTTGGTTTTTTTTGAGAGAGGGTTTCTCTGTATTGCTTTGGAGGTTGTCCTGGAACTCGCTCCGTAGACCAGGCTGGTCTGGAACTCACAGAGATCCACCTGCCTCTACCTCCCAAGCGCTGGGACTAAAGGGACCAATGCCCAGCTCTCACTAAGCTTAAATAACTGAAAAGTCTGATTCTGCAAACCTTCATTGTTATTCGTTACAACTCAGGGCCTAAGAATAACAGACATGCTGTAATCAGTGTAGGCAGAGACAGGATGACCAATGGTACAGCAATGAGAGAAGACAGGCTTAGCCTATCAAAGATAGTAGCTAGCCATGTCTCCCTAATAAGAAAAAACACAATATTTTCACTTAAAATGCTACAGCAACCTTATGGGCGAGTTTTTTTATTCCTTCCTCTTGCTGGGAAGGGACCATTTTGTTTGTCAGGATGTAGTTAAGCACAGAGTTGCATATGCAACAAACAAATTCTCAAATATTAACTGATCTAAAGAAGTATTCTCAATTATTTTACACAAATTACCATCAGAAATAACAGTAGCTGTGATACCTCAGGTTCCTTAGTTTTGCAACATTCAAACCACATGACATAGATTGCTAAGTTCATCAAGACACTAAAAATGTCAATTAAGAGGTAGTTGCAGGGCACTGAAGAAATAGCTCAGTGGTTAAGAGCACCAGCTGCTTTTCTAGAGGTCCTGAGTTCAATTCCCAGCAACCACATGGTGGATCCCAAGCATCTACAGTGGGATCCGATGCCCTCTTCTGATGTGCAGGTGTGCGTGCAGATAGAGCATGCATATACTTAAATAAATAATAAATATTAAAAAGAGAGAGAGAGATACCTGCAAATGGGTTTCCTTTACTGTCTTCAGGTCTTCATTTAGGGTCCCACAAAGCTTCTGTGACTCAACCAAGGAAGAAACTGTATTTTCCTGGAGTTCATGGAGATTGTTGCACAATATGCTCAGAAAACCATCTATTTCTCTTTTTTGATCTTCTATCTTTGAAGAAAAAAATATTAGTTTCTTTTTGAAGCAACCTACCAAATTTGAGGTACTAAGAAGACAACATCTGTACCTTTTCAGCCATTGTCAATGAAGTCCTGAAAATATGCTGCAGTTGCCTATTGATGTTCAAGATGGAAACCACGCCAGGGGCTAAGATGGTCTTCAGGGAACCGAGAAGGTCAGTCTCAAGTCCATTCTGGGTTTTAAAACAAATGCATCCTTAAGAATGTTTTCATTTCCATTAACCTGGCTGACATATCTCAGGTACTTAGCAACCAAACACTGACATTCAAAATCCATAACTGACATTCTTTATAACCTAAAGAGACGTATCTGCACATCCAGCATATATTCTGCCTAAATCATTTAGTCCTGCTCCACTAACTAAAACAGTGTTCACTAAGTGTACAGTAAATGCTGAATTAATTTTCTCTTTTGTTTGTTTCGTCTCTTGTGACACAGGCTGACCTTAAACTCACTGTGTAGCCGAGGATGCCCTGTTCCTCCTGCCTCCATACTATCAGGATCACAGGTATGCACCACCATGCCTGCCTTAATAGTCAATTAACAGTCTAATGGAGAGTTCAGAAGAGGAGAAAAATGACAGTAAAGTGTTAAGATTCCAGCACTCCAGTGTAATCCCCATCATGGGAAAACAAAAATCTATACATTTAATTTTTTTTTTGAGACAGGGTTTCTCTACGTAACAGTGCTAGCTGTCCTGGAACTCACTTTATAGACTAGGCTAGCCTCGAACTGGCAGAGATCCACCTGCATCTTGCCTCAAGTGTTGGGATTAAAGGTGTGCGTCACAACTGGCAGGCTTTCTTTCTTTGTTTCTTTTTCTTTCTTTTTGATAAACATAATGAATTTTAAACAGCTTTAGGTTATTGGTCAAAAAAAAAATAAAACAAAGCCAAAAAGTCACTAAGAGTAGACCTTAGGGGTCAAGAAAGATGACTCAGTGGTTAAAGCCTGTACTGTTTTTGTAGAAGACCAGCACCCACTTTTAGATGGCTGTAACTATGGCTCAAGGAATCCAATGTCCTCTTCTGGACTCCACAGGTACCTGCAACTCACTTGCATATACCCTCACACCCCACATAAACAAACAACAACAAAAAAGTAGGCTTTGGAGCAAGGCACTGTAGCTCATGCCTGAACCTTGACACTCAAGAGGCAAAAGCAGGATGATTAGCATGAGACATAAAGCACCCTGGGTTAGATAGTGAATTCTAGTCCAACCTGAGATACAAAGTAAGACCCTGCCTCAAAACGCTGGGGGAGGCAGGAGACCAAACTTTAGGCTAGAAGTATTTAACTGTGAAGATCCTATGACCTAAGAGACTATTTTTGTCAGAACTTGTGTGCAACACATGAAATTGAGAAAAGATCCTTTCACTAGGAAAGGGCAACAAATAAATAAAAAACCTAAGCAGGAATGAGTTAGTAGGACTGCAGTGACATGCTTGTGGTATAATCATCAGTACCTAAGTTTAGCCCCCAGAATCCACATTACCAAAACAAACACACCGACAAGCTGAGTGTAGCACAGGGTAAAGCAGACAGGTAGAAGATCCCCGGGACTAAGCAAGTTAAAAGGTTACTTCCAAGCCTGACACCCAAATTCCATCTCCAGAACCCATGTAAAGGTTGAAGGAGAGAACAGACTCCACAGTATCCTCTGAGCTCCATGTGCAAGTCATGGCAATATACACATAATAACAACAAATAAAATCTTTAAAAAATTAGCACCTGAAAAAAAATTAGCACCTGGCGCACACCTTTAATCCCAGCACTTGGGACACAGAGGCAGGCAGATCATTGTGAGTTCGAGGCCAGCCTGGTCTCCAGAGTGAGTGCCAGGATAGGCTCCAAAGCTACACAGAGAAACCCTGTCTCAAAGAAAAGAAAAAAAAATTAGCAAATTTGAGAGGTATCTGAGGTTACTTTCTGGACTCCTTATCCACCTGTGCATACATGTACACACACGTACATACGTACGTACATACACATACACACACACACACACACACACACACACACAAGAAAAACAAAAGGAAAAGGAAGAAAGAAACAAAGAAGAGAGAAATGAGTCAAGTAGTTAAAAAAAAAAAAAAAAGGCTATATGTGTTTTGAAAGCATACTGACTTCAGTGGATTCTGTGAGAGCACCACTGCTCTTCGGGGTGCTTTTCAGGGCTTTCACTTTTGTGAAGGCATCTCTTCCTTTAATTAAACAGAGGTGCCCCCGCCACCATTTGTTTGAGACAGTCTCACTAGGTAGTCCTGGCTGTCCTGGAACTCTTTGTGCAGACTAGGCTGGCTTCAAACTCAAGAAATCCACATACACCATCACTAACCAGTTATGAGTGACTTTTTGGTTTTGGTTAAGACAGGAGCCCATAACTCAGACTGAGCTGGCAATCTCTATACAACCTACAGCACCTCCCACATGCTGAAATTACTGCTGTGTACCGGAATGCCTGGCAGAATGAGTGACTATAGAACTACAGAGAAAAGCTTTCAGAGTAAGGCCTTGTGGGGCTTAGTCACATAGAGCTAATGCAAAGAATTATTGTTGTATGTGCTCTTTGTGACTAGAAGGCTTTTTAATATAACTGCTGCTCTTTTGCTTGTGCAATGTAGCTTTGAGCTCACTAAAAACTAAGGATGGCTCCGAATTTCTGATCCTTCTGCCTCCATCTTCCTAAATGCTAAAATTACAAACATGTGAATAACAATGGATTAATTCTTCCTATTCTCAACTACACCAAATGAGTGAAAACACTTTCAAAGTTTAGTCATATCCTCCTGGACACCAGTCTTTCTGTGATGGGGGGAGGGGGTTGGAGGAGGTGTGGGAGAGGTGGGAGAGAACCACGGGACACGGATGGGACGGGACACAAAAGTGAAAGCCCCGAAAAGCATAAGCTAGGAGCAGTTAATGCCATTTCTGATGGCCAGTCAACCTTTTGAAAACATGAAGAGATTTACTTACGATCAATCCTCGAAGCACAGTTTTACTTTGTGCTGCTAACGACTGCTCCTTCAATATCATGTCAGAGATCTGGGTGACACGAGCTGACACGTTTTGTGGAATAGACATGAGAGTTCCAAGCGCTGTCGTGGTAACAGTGTCTAATGCAGAGACACTAGAAGACATGAGATTACCTACAAAAAGAGATGTGAACTTTGGCATGAATATAATGCAGTTAAGACCACTTTCAATAATTCAAAATCAATCTTTATTGTGTAATTTCCAATAACTACATTAAAGAATTGTCTCACTACACAAAAAGATTTAAATATTGTTCTATAAGCCCTGGCATATTAAAAGCATATCCTACCCCAGTATACCTTAGAATAATATTAAAATTAAAATGCATTTCTCTTTGTTTGAAATGATCTTAATTCCAGTCAATCATGCTTCAGCTTCCCAAGGACTGAAGGCATGAGCCACTGGGTTTAAGACTTAAGACTAACTATTCAGCCACACGGTGGTGGTGCATGTCTTTAATCTCAGCACTCAGGAGAAAGAGGTAGGTAGAGCTTTGTAAGTTCAAGGCCAGCCTGGTCTACAGAGCTAGTTCCAGGACAGCCAGGGCTACACAGAGAAACCCTGTTTCAAAAACAAAAAATTAAAAAAGAGAGAGAGAGAAGAAAAAAATTAGAATATTCTAAAATTAGAATCAGTTTTATAGTAGACAGGAATTCGTAAAAAAAGAGAAAACTACATCTTATTAGGGTGAAACTCACTTATAGCCCTCCACTTTAGAGATGGAGACAGAAGGATCAGTCTCAGCTACATAGGTCAAGGTCACCCTTGGCTACATTGTAAGCTACAAGTTAAACTGGGCTATAATGAGACTTTATTTGAAAAGCAAATAAAGATAACATACCCATACATGTTCTGACAATACAGCAAATCAGTAAGATACACCTTCCCACAAGAAAAAAAGCTTCGTGATAATTTATTCAAAGGAAATATCAGTAAAGGGATTGGGTTAACACCTGCTACCAAGCCTAAGGACCAGAGTTCAATCCCTGGGATCTTCATGGGAGTATAGAAAAGTGCTTGTTAGGGGCTGGAGAGATGGCGCAGAGGTTAAGAGCACTGGCTGCTCTTCCAGAGGTCCTAAGTTCAGTTCCCAGCAACCACATGGTGGCTCACAACCATCTGTTACGAGATCTGGTGCCCTCTTCTGGTGTGCAGATATACATGGAAGCAGAATGTTGTATACATAATAAATAAAATAAAATTAAAAAGTCTCAAAAAAAAGTGCTTGTTATGGCAAAAGTAAGTATACACACACACACATACTAAAAAAAATTAGTTTTTAATTTTGTGTGTATTTATATCTGTGCAATCAAAGATGCAAGAAGATGATGTCAGATGCCCTAGAACTGGAGTTAATTACAGTTGTGAGCTGTCATGTGGGTGCTAGGAATTAAACTACTCTCTCCAGCCATAATTTACAAAATTTTTAGAATAACATTTCTAGGAAGGGATCAAGAAATTAAATAGTAATAATCTCAAAGAAATGAATCAGGTTCAGTAATAAAGATAAATTTTATAATATGCTAATTTGATAAAGTTAAACTTAAGACAGTCTAAAATCAACAACAAACCTCTAAAATTTGTTGTAAAGAAAGCAAAAACATTATTCTCTTGCCTAAACAGCTAACATGCTCAATGGGACAGGTGCCAGTGACACTGTCACTGTATTTATTTTAAATAGTATTGAATTGTTATTTTGAGATATGTTGGCTTATACCTGTAACCCCAGCACTCAACATGAGACAGGAGAATCACAAATTCAAAGTCAGCTTGTGCTACAAAGTAAGTTCAATTTGGTCAACTTAATGAGACCCTCAAGATGGACAGACAGACGGACAGACAGATTTTTTAAAAAAAGGTAAGCCAGGCACAGTGCTACACGCCTTTAATCCCAGCACTCAGAGGCAGAGACAGACAGATCTCTGAGTTCAAGGACAGCCAGAGCTACACAGAGAAACCCTGTCTCAAGAAAAAAAAGACAAAGTGAAAATTGTGAAACATATCTATCTGAACACAAAGAAAGACTTAGAATGGCCTGGGGATTTAGCTCAGTTGCAGAGCAGGTGTGGTAACACAGGCCTGTGATCCCAGTACTCAAGTGGGAGACAGGAGGATTAGATGTTCAAAACCATCCTCTGTTACACAGCAACTTCAGGACCAGCCCAGGATACCTGTGACTCTGCCTTAAAAACCAACAAAAGACCAGAAAAGCTGAGTTTAGTGATACTCTTCCTGTAATCTTAGAGCTTAAGTAGAGAAGGAAGGATTACTAGTTAGAAACCAGCTAGTCTAGTGGTGGTGGAAGGAAGGCAAAGGAGGGAGAAGAAATGAGAGACAGGGCAGGGGAGGGGTAGGGGATGGGAAAGAGACAGAGGAAAGAAGGTACCAAGAAAAGAGAAGAGAATGTGCGAGCAAGTGAGTGACCTAGCCTGGAATTCAACTGAGCCAGCCAACCCTGTCTACTTGGCTAATCAAAGATTTTGTCTCAAAAGAAATAAGGTGGAGGGCTAGAGAGATGACCCAATGGTTAAAAGTATACACTGCTCTACCAGAAGTGCAGTTAGATTCCCAACACCCATATCTGGTAGCTCATATTCCAATGGAGGAAATCCAACACACAACTCTAGCCTCTATGAGTACATGCACTCACACACACAGACATACACACATAAATGTAATTAAAAATAAAATAACTCAGGCTGGAGAGATGGCTCAGAGGTTAGAGCACTGACTGCTCTTCCAGAGGTCCTGAGTTCAATTCCCAGCAACCACATGGTGGCTCACAACCATCTGTTATGAGATCTGGTGCCCTCTACTGGTGTGCAGATATACATGGAAGCAGAATGTTGTATACGTAATAAATTAAATCTAAATAAATAAATAAATAAATAAATAAATAAAATAACTCTTTAAAAAAGTGGATGGTCCCTAAGGAATAACACTAGCGGTTGTCCTCTGGCTTCTATGTTCATATACACACACATCCACAAGACACACCCACAGAAATGCTTGAGCTTACCAAACAGTGTCTTATGATCTTCTAGCATAGCCTTTTGTTTTGCGCTGCCGTCCTTAATTAATTCTTCCATATTATTAAACAGACTGTTGAGGTTTTTACCAAAAATATCCTGAGCTTCAGCATTGTGTTCATCAATTGCTCTCTTACGGTCCAGTTTTGAATGGAGACCAGATACATCCCTGGTGGTTTCTTTAACTGTGCTAAGCAACTATATGTTTAAAAAACAAAATAAAAAGGTAACATAAAAACAGTCTAATCAATGTGCCTGTGTTCTATAAGGCTTTCTCCCCCTAGTGAGACAAGACTCCAAAGATCCAGGTGCTCAGTCCCCACCAAGCCTGCTCTCTCCTCCCCTGTCTCCTCCCTGCCTCCCTCCCTCCCTCTCTCCCAACCCCCTTCCTCAAGCCAGACATCTGTGCACAAAAAACTGACTTGCAAATTTATTTCAGTAATTATGTTTGATACAAACTTTTTTCCTTTTGTTGTATTTACTGTCTCCTCAAAAGTATACCTAATAAAAAATGTAATACTTTCATTCCAGTTTTAAAAAGAAACATGGGTCAAATAGTGAAATATTGTTTCATAAATGGACATAAATAACATTTGGAATGAATCAATTAAAATCTCATAACCGAAGCTTAAGGAGGCAAGGCTACTTCTACCCACCCTTCAACGTTTTCAATAAATACAAAGGACAAACCTTGCTGGCGGCATCATGTAGCTTCTCCTCCGTTCTTTCCAGGGCTGAAGAGACATATTCCTCTTTAACGAGTTGTAATTTTGTTTCTTGCAAATGTTTCTGAGTGGTTTCAAGTTCCTGTGTCTTAGTTTGCAGGTCAGATTTACACTGGTCAAGTTCATTTTTACTATCCACAAATAACCCTGTAACCTACACATAACACATTAAATAATTCTTTAAGAATCAGAAAAGATGCTGGTGGCTGGTGAAACACTTGGGTAGTTGATAATATTGGGAAAACAAAACAAATTATTCAAATGCAAAAATTGAAGTTCTGATTAGAACATTCTTTAATGGCATCTGGTGTCTTCCAGAAAGCTTATTCAAAACTTAAATATCAGGTCTGATATAGTGGTATTGATTCTCCAGGTTCCTTCCCAGACTTCAGTGGACTGCTCTTATAAAGGTGCAACAAGAGGGTAGTACAGAAAGGGTCCAGTTACTTGTCTGTCTAATGTCTCCCAATTCCTGAAATCCTTAACTTGAAAAGGAACAGGGAGAAAGCTCCACTGGTAGAATGTTTACTTAGCATAAAAAAAGGCCTAGGTTCAACCCCCAGCTCTGCATAAAACAAGGCCTGGTGATGCACTGCTATAATCCCAGGTAGAGGCAGGAGAACCACAAGTTCAAAGTCATCGTTGGCTATACCTTTGTTGCTCTTTTGAGGAAGGGTCTTTTTATGTAGACCTGGATAACTGCAAACTCAATACACGGAATAAGCTGGCCTCTAAATCATAAAGATCCACCTGCCTCTGCCTCCTATGTAACTTAAAGGCATTTGTTTGAATTTAGCCTAGACTATGTGAGAATTGTCTCAAAATAAAAATAAAAACTGAGTATACCATGAATCCTAGGCCTTTAGCATGCTTTGGAGGTTTATATAATATGTATAGTGTTTACACAACAATGAAATCATTTAAAATACGCTTCTCAAAAACATTACCCAGCCATTAAGCAAATGTCTTACTGATTTCTTCTAAAGTTGTGTATTAATAAGTGTCAAAACAGAAGCTTTTTCATTACTAACAAAGATAAATATATAAGATAACTTCAGTTTAAGAATTAAAAAGAAGGATATGGAGAGGTGGCTCAGTGGTTAAGAGCACTGCCTGCTCTCCTAGAAGTAAGTCCTGAGTTCAATTCCCAGCAACCACATGGTGGCTCACAACCATCTTTAATGAGATCGGGTGCCCTCTTCTGGCACGCAGGCATACATGCAGATAGAACGCTGTAAACATAATAAGTAAATCTAAGAAAGAAAAAAATCAAAACGAAAAAAATTCTTTCAAAAGAGGAGAAAGAGCCCCGCACATTCTAAGTGTCTTTAAGCATTTCCTTTCCAGGACCTCGCACACCACCCGGAATGCCTACCTTACTAAGTTCCTCTTCAAGGGCACCGATCTTTTCAGCCGACTCAACAATCTGTTCCTCCTGAACTGTTAATTTTCCATTCATGGCTCTAAAACAGTTTAATACAAATTTAACTGTTAATGCTTTGTTCTAAATCCTACAAAATTTAATCTAATTGTAACATTACAAAATTATGGCAGCTAATAAACTGATCTCCATGCTTCACACCCTCATGTGATGGGGTGATAAATAGTAACAGCAAAATACAGCAAACAAATGCATCCTCTTTTTCCAAGATTTACTTGTTTTTAATTTATGGATGAGTGTTTTGCCTGCATGTAAGTCTGTGTACCACTTACATGCCTGGTGCCCATGGGACCAGAAGCGGGCATCAGATCCCATGCAACTAGAATCACAGTCAGTTGTAAGCCACCATGTTAGTGATGGGAATTAAACCTGGATCCTCTGGAAGAGCCAGAGGCTCAACAACTAAACCATCCCTCCAGGCCCTCAAATGAAACTGAGAATCTTTTTTTATGAGGGAAAGGCATGTGTGTGCAAATCCAATTTGAGAGGCAAAGGAGCAGTGACAGGGTACTTATCAGCAAGTACAAGAGGGACTCTGGATTTGGTCCCTAGCACTATGAAATACATGTAAAAATGAAACTTTGTGTTAAGAACATAGAAAACTGACAGAGCCTGGGCGGTGGTGAGGCACACCTTGAATCCCAGCACTTGTGAGGCAGAAAAAGGCAGATCTCTAAATTTGAGGCTAGCCTGGTCTATAGAGTAAGTTCCATGACAGCCAGGGTTATACAGAGAAACCCTGTCTCTAAAAAACAAAACAAGAAAAGAGAGAGGGGAAAGTAAGGCAAAGTAGAAATAGGGGAAGGGGTAATAAAGTGGCTGCAATCAGTGAATCCCTGATATGGAATATAAAGATGCCTCCCCATGCTGTAAGTGCTTAATACTTGAAGATATGAAACACCACAAGAAATGGGTGAGATAAATGGATGAAAATCACCTAGAAGACTGAATCAAAGTATGTATACAGAACAGTATCAATTCTCAGTCCTCAGTAAGTATAGGGGATCACACACACACACACACACACACACACACACACACACACACACACACACACACACTCTTCTACTAGTACTAGGCACACTGTAAACACCACCAGTATACTAGTACTGGGTCTCGTGAGATTCACTAGGGCAGAATTTCTCAGGTTCACAGTACAGGTGCTTTGTACAAGATAGTTCTTTGCTGTGGGCTAGTGTTGGGGAATATTATTTTCAGGTGTGTTGCTTTTGTTTATGCTGCATTTGTTTAGTTCTGTGAAGCTGTGTTACTGTGCCTGTCTAAAACACCTGGTGGTCCTAATAAAGAGCTGAACGGCCAGTGGTGGGGCAGGAGCAAGACTAGGCGGGGCTGGCAGGCAGAGAAAAATAGGAGAAACAGGGGAGAACAAGAAGACATGGAGAGGAGGACATTAGTGGTCAGCCGCCCAGCCACAGAGTAAGAGTGAAAGTAAGGCAGACAGAAATAGAGAAAGATAAAAGCCCAGAGACAAAAAGTAGTCAGAATAATTTAAGAAAATCTGGCAGGAAACAAACCAAGCTAAGGCCAGGCATTCATAACTAAGAATAAGCGTCTGTGTGTGATTTACTTGGGAGCTGGGTGGCAGGCCCCCCAAAGACTAAAAAGCAAAAAGAGGGAAAAAAAAGAAAAAAAAAGAAAAGACCTTAGCAACAAGCTATCATGCACATTTCAGAATGGTTGGTAACATCACTGATTCCTATCTACTAGATGCCAGCAGTATTCTCCACCCACACAAACGAGACCATGAAAAAGACCTGGATGAGGTCTGGGGTGGAGTAGAAATTTGTGCATACTCAACCTTTCTGCTCTCTCCAACATTTATGTTAATCAGTTCAGATCTGAGCAAAGGTGTGTTTAAATGGTGCTGCTATGAAATAGCACTCACAATGCTTCCTTTAGGAAGACGACCTGATATCCTGCTGCAAGGATTCCAGAAGCAAAGTAATGGATTTTTGTTTTTAAATAAAAACAGGTCTGTATTATCTTATATTACCTTAAATATATGTTTGCTTGTTAGAACATATTAAGGTGTGTTTATTTGCTACTAGCACAGAACATTTTATGCATTTTTATAACTACATTCTTTTTTTGAGACAGGATTTCTCTGTGTGGCTTTGGAGCCTATCCTGGCACTCGCTCTAGAGACCAGGCTGGCCTAGAACACACAGACATCCGCCTGCCTCTGCCTCCCGAGTGCTGGGATTAAAGGCGTGTGCCACCAATGCCCGGCTATAACTGCATCGTTATTTTCATAGTCTTACTCCAAGTGGATAAGCTAGTGTTGATACTGAGATGAAAATGTATACTCAAGAGCTAGGTCTTAATTCTACTGAGCTGGACAGACTTTTATTACTGCCTCTCCATGTACTGAGTGGTACTGTCTAGAAAATGTGACGTTTCAATGCTCATCTGGCTGGCTTTCCACCAAAAGGAGCCCCTACTTGGTTGTTTGTTGGCTTGTTTTTTGAGATAGGGTTTCTCTGTATAGCCCTGGCTGTCCTGGAACCAGCTCTGAAGACCATGATGGCCCTCAAACTCAGAGATCTGCCTGAGTCTGCCTCCCAAGTACTGGGATTGAAGGTGTGCACCACCACTGCCAGGCTAGAGCCTCTAACTTCTAAGTGCAAGAAATTATCACAGCTGTCAAGTTGGACCCAGCACCCCATGTTCAGGATTAACAAAAGGAAGGTTCTGGGGTAGATTTTTAGAAGATTTAATATACCTGACTGTGATTTCATTTATAACTCAAGAAGAAAAGCCAGGTGGCCTGGAGTCTAGTGAGCTTAAATTCAGATCCTAATACACTGCAAGTGTATTTTTTAAAGTGATTTCTCTGGGAACTTCCACATAATGGCATCTTATCAAATGGGCTCAGGGACTGTAGCAGCCGGAGCCATGTGTGGAGAAGACTTGAATCGCGGTCCTGGGGACAGTCTTGTTCTCAGACCCAGACATCAGCAGAATCATTCAGGCTCACTCAGGAACGGGGTGTCTGTCCAGGCCCGTGGAATATGCACCAATTGTATCAGGAAGAATTCTAAGCCTTGGAAATCTTTTATTGTAGAGTGATGGAATTAACCAAAAGAATACTAAAAAGGCAGAAATGTCAGGTTTTAAGAATCTTTATGTTTTTCTCATGACAAACTTCTCAAAGGCATTTTATTGCAAACTAGATTTTCATTAAAAAAAAAAGCCTATCATGTTGCAACTTCAATTTTTAAAGTTCTGCTTCCTGCTACCTTTTGTCTGCATTCTAAACCTCCACAGGCCTATTTCATTTTATAGACTTGAATGACACACTGTTTCTCACCTTCCATCTGCTCGTTAAGTGTTAAAGCATGTTGTGTAATACTCATCCAATAAAGTCTTTGATTAAAACCAATAGAGGCCTGGATATTGCTGACTATCCCCTAGGGGGCAGTGAACTGCCTTCCTGAGAGCCAGGAGTCTGCACTAAGTGAACTTCAGCTTCCCTCTCACTACACACCACGAGGAGCCAGGCATTTGAATGAAAATCTACTCAGTGAATGGCGAAATTCACTCTAATTGTTAACAGTGGCCAGAGTAATCTGTCTCTAATCAGAGGACTGGGTAAGTGTTCTCAGAAGGATTGAAGCCCTTTGTCCTACAAACTGCAACCCAGGAAAACTTGTGATGGAGGCCCAGACAAAATTCCAGGTACCACTTTACATTCCAGGAAATTTACAGACTATAAGCCCCCACCCCCAATTACATAATCCATATTTTAACACCATATAAGGAAACAATCAAATAACAAAAATCACCACAGAAAATAAAAGGATCCCCAAATTCAGTGATAGTGCACTCATTTAATCCCAGCACTCAGGAGGCAGAAGCAGGCAGATCTCTGAGTTAAGAGGCCAGACTGGTCTATAGAGTGAGTTCCAGGACAGCCAGGACTGTTACACAGAGAAACTTGTCTCAAAAGAACAAAGCACAGAAAAAAAAAAAAAAGTAAAATGAAGTATGATGAACACTTTTTTTTTTCTTTTTTGTTTTTTCAGGACAGGGTTTCTTTGTGTAGCTTTGGAGACTATTCTGGCTCTGTAGAACAGTCTGGCCTCGAACTCACAGAGATCCACCTGCCTCTGCCTCCCGAGTGCTGGGATTAAAGGTGAGTACCACCAAATCTGGTAAACATTTTTTCTTCTTAAAGATAAGCTGGTTTCAAACTCAGAGATCTATCTTTGCATGAGTGTTGGGATTAAAGGCATGCAATATCACACCTGGCTGAAGCAATGCTTTTTTTTTTCTTTTGCTTTTTTTTTTAAAGATTTATTTATTTATCATGTATACA
>NW_023277286.1:87255-110713 GCF_003668045.3 Cricetulus griseus | reverse complement strand
ACACACACACACACGTTATCAAATATTTGTTAGCTCTTTATTTTAAAATGATCATTGGTTTATGTGTAAAGTTAAAAGAGTACAAAGAAACCCCATGTATAATGATTATTTATTTAGGCAGGGTCTCATGTAGTTACTGGTCCCAAGTTCATTGTGAAGTCAAGGATGACCTTTAACTTCTGATCCTCCTGCCTCTGCCTCCAAAGTGCTGGGACGCAGGCATGTGCTACCATGCTTAGTTTTATGGAGCCCTGGGGATCAAGTCCAGGGTTTTGGATGTTACAGCAGTGTTTCACCATTTGAGTCACATCCTCAGCCCTTTTATTTTCTTAAGACAGGGTTTTGCTATGTGGTCCTAGGTGGCCTTGAACTCACTAGACAGGTCAGGCTGGCCTAGGACTTGTAGCAATTCTACTTCAGCTTTCTGAGTACTAAAATTACAGATGTGGGTCAAAGCATCTGGCTCCCCATGTATTATTTACCCACTTTCCACCAATGTTCCTTTATGTAACCATGATTGGATAGTAAGCATAGGAGATGCCACTGGTACCGTGTGTATGTATGGTTCTATACCACTGTGACACATGTATACATCTGTGTAACCATCACTGCAGTGAAGACACATAAACCTCTTTTTTGCCTCTTCTTTAAAGTCATATTCCTCTTCTCTTCTCCCTATGAAATCTATCCTTTAACAGTTCTATACTTGAGCTAAACTGCCATCCCAGCTCCAGAAATCAGTGTAACCCATTAAAGTGGGTCTGGAAGGCCTGTGAGTTTTGTTTAAAAATGCATTGCTTGTGTCTTTGTCAGAGTTTGGTCTCAACAGGAACTGCATTAAACATTCCTAGCTGTGGAAGCCTGTACTTGTGTTGCCACAAGTGGTTTTGTTTGTTTGTTTGCTTGCTTGCTTCTTGAGACATGGTTTCTCTGTGTAGCTTTGGAGCCTATTCTGGTACTTGCTCTGGAGACCAGGCTGGCCTCGAACTCACAGAGATCCCGAGTGCTGGGATTCAAGGCGTGAGTTGGTGGCGCACGCCTTTAATCCTTGTTTTCATTTATTTTTTTTTATTTTATTTCATTTTTTGGTTTTTCAAGACAGGGAAAGAGCATTGCTGGGGTTGGAGAGATGTTCTTCCAGAGGTTCTGAGTTCAATTCCCAGCAACCACATGGTGGCTCACAACCATCTGTAATGTGATCTGGTGCCTTCTTCTGGCATGCACTGTATACATGATAAATAAATAAATCTGTTAAAAAAAAAAGAAAAAGAAAAAAAAAGCATTGCTTCAGCCAGGTGTGATATTGCATGCCTTTAATCCCAACACTCATGCAAAGATAGATCTCTGAGTTTGAAACCAGCTTATCTTTAAGAAGAAAAAATGTTTACCAGATTTGGTGGTACTCACCTTTAATCCTAGCACTCGGGAGGCAGAGGCAGGTGGATCTCTGTGAGTTCGAGGCCAGACTGTTCTACAGAGCCAGAATAGTCTCCAAAGCTACACAAAGAAACCCTGTCCTGAAAAAACAAAAAAGAAAAAAAAAAGTGTTCATCATACTTCATTTTACTTTTTTTTTTTCTGTGCTTTGTTCTTTTGAGACAAGTTTCTCTGTGTAACAGTCCTGGCTGTCCTGGAACTCACTCTATAGACCAGTCTGGCCTCTTAACTCAGATATCTGCCTGCTTCTGCCTCCTGAGTGCTGGGATTAAATGAGTGCACTATCACTGAATTTGGGGATCCTTTTATTTTCTGCGGTGATTTTTGTTATTTGATTGTTTCCTTATATGGTGTTAAAATATGGATTATGTAATTGGGGGTGGGGGCTTATAGTCTGTAAATTTCCTGGAATGTAAAGTGGTACCTGGAATTTTGTCTGGGCCTCCATCACAAGTTTTCCTGGGTTGCAGTTTGTAGGACAAAGGGCTTCAATCCTTCTGAGAACACTTACCCAGTCCTCTGATTAGAGACAGATTACTCTGGCCACTGTTAACAATTAGAGTGAATTCCGCCATTCACTGAGTAGATTTTCATTCAAATGCCTGGCTCCTCGTGGTGTGTAGTGAGAGGGAAGCTGAAGTTCACTTAGTGCAGACTCCTGGCTCTCAGGAAGGCAGTTCACTGCCCCCTAGGGGATAGTCCGCAATATCCAGGCCTCTATTGGTTTTAATCAAAGACTTTATTGGATGAGTATTACACAACATGCTTTAACACTTAACGAGCAGATGGAAGGTGAGAAACAGTGTGTCATTCAAGTCTATAAAATGAAATAGGCCTGTGGAGGTTTAGAATGCAGACAAAAGGTAGCAGGAAGCAGAACTTTAAAAATTGAAGTTGCAACATGATAGGCTTTTTTTTTTAATGAAAATCTAGTTTGCAATAAAATGCCTTTGAGAAGTTTGTCATGAGAAAAACATAAAGATTCTTAAAACCTGACATTTCTGCCTTTTAGTATTCTTTTGGTTAATTCCATCACTCTACAATAAAAGATTTCCAAGGCTTAGAATTCTTCCTGATACAATTGGTGCATATTCCACAGGCCTGGACAGACACCCCGTTCCTGAGTGAGCCTGAATGATTCTGCTGATGTCTGGGTCTGAGAACAAGACTGTCCCCAGGACCGAGATTCAAGTCTTCTCCACACATGGCTCCGGCTGCTACAGTCCCTGAGCCCATTTGATAAGATGCCATTATGTGGAAGTTCCCAGAGAAATCACTTTAAAAAATACACTTGCAGTGTATTAGGATCTGAATTTAAGCTCACTAGACTCCAGGCCACCTGGCTTTTCTTCTTGAGTTATAAATGAAATCACAGTCAGGTATATTAAATCTTCTAAAAATCTACCCCAGAACCTTCCTTTTGTTAATCCTGAACATGGGGTGCTGGGTCCAACTTGACAGCTGTGATAATTTCTTGCACTTAGAAGTTAGAGGCTCTAGCCTGGCAGTGGTGGTGCACACCTTCAATCCCAGTACTTGGGAGGCAGACTCAGGCAGATCTCTGAGTTTGAGGGCCATCATGGTCTTCAGAGCTGGTTCCAGGACAGCCAGGGCTATACAGAGAAACCCTATCTCAAAAAACAAGCCAACAAACAACCAAGTAGGGGCTCCTTTTGGTGGAAAGCCAGCCAGATGAGCATTGAAACGTCACATTTTCTAGACAGTACCACTCAGTACATGGAGAGGCAGTAATAAAAGTCTGTCCAGCTCAGTAGAATTAAGACCTAGCTCTTGAGTATACATTTTCATCTCAGTATCAACACTAGCTTATCCACTTGGAGTAAGACTATGAAAATAACGATGCAGTTATAGCCGGGCATTGGTGGCACACGCCTTTAATCCCAGCACTCGGGAGGCAGAGGCAGGCGGATGTCTGTGTGTTCTAGGCCAGCCTGGTCTCTAGAGCGAGTGCCAGGATAGGCTCCAAAGCCACACAGAGAAATCCTGTCTCAAAAAAAAGAATGTAGTTATAAAAATGCATAAAATGTTCTGTGCTAGTAGCAAATAAACACACCTTAATATGTTCTAACAAGCAAACATATATTTAAGGTAATATAAGATAATACAGACCAGTTTTTATTTAAAAACAAAAATCCATTAGTTTGCTTCTGGAATCCTTGCAGCAGGATATCAGGTCGTCTTCCTAAAGGAAGCATTGTGAGTGCTATTTCATAGCAGCACCATTTAAACACACCTTTGTTCAGATCTGAACTGATTAACATAAATGTTGGAGAGAGCAGAAAGGTTGAGTATGCACAAATTTCTACTCCACCCCAGACCTCATCCAGGTCTTTTTCATGGTCTCGTTTGTGTGGGTGGAGAATACTGCTGGCATCTAGTAGATAGGAATCAGTGATGTTACCAACCATTCTGAAATGTGCATGATAGCTTGTTGCTAAGGTCTTTTCTTTTTTTTTCTTTTTTTCCCTCTTTTTGCTCTTTAGTCTTTGGGGGGCCTGCCACCCAGCTCCCAAGTAAATCACACACAGACGCTTATTCTTAGTTATGAATGCCTGGCCTTAGCTTGGCTTGTTAAATTATTCTGACTACTTTTTGTCTCTGGGCTTTTATCTTTCTCTATTTCTGTCTGCCTTACTTTCACTCTTACTCTGTGGCTGGGCGGCTGACCACTAATGTCCTCCTCTCCATGTCTTCTTGTTCTCCCCTGTTTCTCCTATTTTTCTCTGCCTGCCAGCCCCGCCTAGTCTTGCTCCTGCCCCACCACTGGCCGTTCAGCTCTTTATTAGGACCACCAGGTGTTTTAGACAGGCACAGTAACACAGCTTCACAGAACTAAACAAATGCAGCATAAACAAAAGCAACACACCTGAAAATAATATTCCCCAACATTAGCCCACAGCAAAGAACTATCTTGTACAAAGCACCTGTACTGTGAAGCTGAGAAATTCTGCCCTAGTGAATCTCACGAGACCCAGTACTAGTATAGTGGTGGTGTTTACAGTGTGCCTAGTACTAGTAGAAGAGTGTGTGTGTGTGTGTGTGTGTGTGTGTGTGTGTGTGTGTGTGTGATCCCCTATACTTACTGAGGACTGAGAATTGATACTGTTCTGTATACATACTTTGATTCAGTCTTCTAGGTGATTTTCGTCCATTTATCTCACCCATTTCTTGTGGTGTTTCATATCTTCAAGTATTAAGCACTTACAGCATGGGGAGGCATCTTTATATTCCATATCAGGGATTCACTGATTGCAGCCACTTTATTATCCCTTCCCCTATTTCTACTTTGCCTTACTTTCCCCTCTCTCTTTTCTTGTTTTGTTTTTTAGAGACAGGGTTTCTCTGTATAACCCTGGCTGTCATGGAACTTACTCTATAGACCAGACTAGCCTCAAATTTAGAGATCTGCCTTTTTCTGCCTCACAAGTGCTGGGATTCAAGGTGTGCCTCACCACCGCCCAGGCGCTGTCAGTTTTCTATGTTCTTAACACAAAGTTTCATTTTTACATGTATTTCATAGTGCTAGGGACCAAATCCAGAGTCCCTCTTGTACTTGCTGATAAGTACCCTGTCACTGCTCCTTTGCCTCTCAAATTGGATTTGCACACACATGCCTTTTCCTCATAAATAAAGATTCTCAGTTTCATTTGAGGGCCTGGAGGGATGGTTTAGTTGTTGAGCCTCTGGCTCTTCCAGAGGATACAGGTTTAATTCCCATCACTAACATGGTGGCTTACAACTGACTGTGATTCTAGTTGCATGGGATCTGATGCCCGCTTCTGGTCCCATGGGCACCAGGCATGTAAGTGGTACACAGACTTACATGCAGGCAAAACACTCATCCATAAATTAAAAACAAGTAAATCTTGGAAAAAGAGGATGCATTTGTTTGCTGTATTTTGCTGTTACTATTTATCACCCCATCACATGAGGGTGTGAAGCATGGAGATCAGTTTATTAGCTGCCATAATTTTGTAATGTTACAATTAGATTAAATTTTGTAGGATTTAGAACAAAGCATTAACAGTTAAATTTGTATTAAACTGTTTTAGAGCCATGAATGGAAAATTAACAGTTCAGGAGGAACAGATTGTTGAGTTGGCTGAAAAGATCGGTGCCCTTGAAAAGGAAGTTAGTAAGGTAGGCATTCCGGGTGGTGTGCGAGGTCCTGGAAAGGAAATGCTTAAAGACACTTAGAATGTGCGGGGCTCTTTCTCCTCTTTTGAAAGAATTTTTTTCGTTTTGATTTTTTTTTTCTTAGATTTACTTATTATGTTTACAGCGTTCTATCTGCATGTATGCCTGCATGCCAGAAGAGGGCACCGGATCTCATTAAAGATGGTTGTGAGCCACCATGTGGTTGCTGGGAATTGAACTCAGGACTTACTTCTAGGAGAGCAGGCAGTGCTCTTAACCACTGAGCCACCTCTCCATATCCTTCTTTTTAATTCTTAAACTGAAGTTATCTTATATATTTATCTTTGTTAGTAATGAAAAGGCTTCTGTTTTGACACTTATTAATACACAACTTTAGAAGAAATCAGTAAGACATTTGCTTAATGGCTGGGTAATGTTTTTGAGAAGCGTATTTTAAATGATTTCATTGTTGTGTAAGCACTATACATATTATACAAACCTCCAAAGCATGCTAAAGGCCTAGGATTCATGGTATACTCAGTTTTTATTTTTATTTTGAGACAATTCTCACATAGTCTAGGCTAAATTCAAACAAATGCCTTTAAGTTACATAGGAGGCAGAGGCAGGTGGATCTTTATGATTTAGAGGCCAGCTTATTCCGTGTATTGAGTTTGCAGTTATCCAGGTCTACATAAAAAGACCCTTCCTCAAAAGAGCAACAAAGGTATAGCCAACGATGACTTTGAACTTGTGGTTCTCCTGCCTCTACCTGGGATTATAGCAGTGCATCACCAGGCCTTGTTTTATGCAGAGCTGGGGGTTGAACCTAGGCCTTTTTTTATGCTAAGTAAACATTCTACCAGTGGAGCTTTCTCCCTGTTCCTTTTCAAGTTAAGGATTTCAGGAATTGGGAGACATTAGACAGACAAGTAACTGGACCCTTTCTGTACTACCCTCTTGTTGCACCTTTATAAGAGCAGTCCACTGAAGTCTGGGAAGGAACCTGGAGAATCAATACCACTATATCAGACCTGATATTTAAGTTTTGAATAAGCTTTCTGGAAGACACCAGATGCCATTAAAGAATGTTCTAATCAGACCTTCAATTTTTGCATTTGAATAATTTGTTTTGTTTTCCCAATATTATCAACTACCCAAGTGTTTCACCAGCCACCAGCATCTTTTCTGATTCTTAAAGAATTATTTAATGTGTTATGTGTAGGTTACAGGGTTATTTGTGGATAGTAAAAATGAACTTGACCAGTGTAAATCTGACCTGCAAACTAAGACACAGGAACTTGAAACCACTCAGAAACATTTGCAAGAAACAAAATTACAACTCGTTAAAGAGGAATATGTCTCTTCAGCCCTGGAAAGAACGGAGGAGAAGCTACATGATGCCGCCAGCAAGGTTTGTCCTTTGTATTTATTGAAAACGTTGAAGGGTGGGTAGAAGTAGCCTTGCTTCCTTAAGCTTCGGTTATGAGATTTTAATTGATTCATTCCAAATGTTATTTATGTCCATTTATGAAACAATATTTCACTATTTGACCCATGTTTCTTTTTAAAACTGGAATGAAAGTATTACATTTTTTATTAGGTATACTTTTGAGGAGACAGTAAATACAACAAAAGGAAAAAAGTTTGTATCAAACATAATTACTGAAATAAATTTGCAAGTCAGTTTTTTGTGCACAGATGTCTGGCTTGAGGAAGGGGGTTGGGAGAGAGGGAGGGAGGGAGGCAGGGAGGAGACAGGGGAGGAGAGAGCAGGCTTGGTGGGGACTGAGCACCTGGATCTTTGGAGTCTTGTCTCACTAGGGGGAGAAAGCCTTATAGAACACAGGCACATTGATTAGACTGTTTTTATGTTACCTTTTTATTTTGTTTTTTAAACATATAGTTGCTTAGCACAGTTAAAGAAACCACCAGGGATGTATCTGGTCTCCATTCAAAACTGGACCGTAAGAGAGCAATTGATGAACACAATGCTGAAGCTCAGGATATTTTTGGTAAAAACCTCAACAGTCTGTTTAATAATATGGAAGAATTAATTAAGGACGGCAGCGCAAAACAAAAGGCTATGCTAGAAGATCATAAGACACTGTTTGGTAAGCTCAAGCATTTCTGTGGGTGTGTCTTGTGGATGTGTGTGTATATGAACATAGAAGCCAGAGGACAACCGCTAGTGTTATTCCTTAGGGACCATCCACTTTTTTAAAGAGTTATTTTATTTATTTATTTATTTATTTATTTATTTAAGATTTTATTTATTTATTACGTATACAACATTCTGCTTCCATGTATATCTGCACACCAGTAGAGGGCACCAGATCTCATAACAGATGGTTGTGAGCCACCATGTGGTTGCTGGGAATTGAACTCAGGACCTCTGGAAGAGCAGTCAGTGCTCTAACCTCTGAGCCATCTCTCCAGCCTGAGTTATTTTATTTTTAATTACATTTATGTGTGTATGTCTGTGTGTGTGAGTGCATGTACTCATAGAGGCTAGAGTTGTGTGTTGGATTTCCTCCATTGGAATATGAGCTACCAGATATGGGTGTTGGGAATCTAACTGCACTTCTGGTAGAGCAGTGTATACTTTTAACCCTTGGGTCATCTCTCTAGCCCTCCACCTTATTTCTTTTGAGACAAAATCTTTGATTAGCCAAGTAGACAGGGTTGGCTGGCTCAGTTGAATTCCAGGCTAGGTCACTCACTTGCTCGCACATTCTCTTCTCTTTTCTTGGTACCTTCTTTCCTCTGTCTCTTTCCCATCCCCTACCCCTCCCCTGCCCTGTCTCTCATTTCTTCTCCCTCCTTTGCCTTCCTTCCACCACCACTAGACTAGCTGGTTTCTAACTAGTAATCCTTCCTTCTCTACTTAAGCTCTAAGATGACAGGAAGAGTATCACTAAACTCAGCTTTTCTGGTCTTTTGTTGGTTTTTAAGGCAGAGTCACAGGTATCCTGGGCTGGTCTTGAAGTTGGTGTGTAACAGAGGGTGGTTTTGAACATCTAATCCTCCTGTCTCCCACTTGAGTACTGGGATCACAGGCCTGTGTTACCACACCTGCTCTGCAACTGAGCTAAATCCCCAGCCCATTCTCAGTCTTTCTTTGTGTTCAGATAGATATGTTTCACAATTTTCACTTTGTCTTTTTTTTCTTGAGACAGGGTTTCTCTGTGTAGCTCTGGCTGTCCTTGAACTCAGAGATCTGTCTGTCTCTGCCTCTGAGTGCTGGGATTAAAGGCGTGTAGCACTGTGCCTGGCTTACCTTTTTTTAAAAAATCTGTCTGTCCGTCTTTCTGTCCATCTTGAGGGTCTCATTAAGTTGACCAAATTGAACTTACTTTGTAGCACAAGCTGACTTTGAATTTGTGATTCTCCTGTCTCATGTTGAGTGCTGGGGTTACAGGTATAAGCCAACATATCTCAAAATAACAATTCAATACTATTTAAAATAAATACAGTGACAGTGTCACTGGCACCTGTCCCATTGAGCATGTTAGCTGTTTAGGCAAGAGAATAATGTTTTTGCTTTCTTTACAACAAATTTTAGAGGTTTGTTGTTGATTTTAGACTGTCTTAAGTTTAACTTTATCAAATTAGCATATTATAAAATTTATCTTTATTACTGAACCTGATTCATTTCTTTGACATTATTACTATTTAATTTCTTGATCCCTTCCTAGAAATGTTATTCTAAAAATTTTGTAAATTATGGCTGGAGAGAGTAGTTTAATTCCTAGCACCCACATGACAGTTCACAAGTGTAATTAACTCCAGTTCTAGGGCATCTGACATCATCTTCTTGCATCTTTGATTGCACAGATATAAATACACACAAAATTAAAAACTAATTTTTTTAGTATGTGTGTGTGTATACTTACTTTTGCCATAACAAGCACTTTTTTGAGACTTTTTAATTTTATTTTATTTATTATGTATACAACATTCTGCTTCCATGTATATCTGCACACCAGAAGAGGGCACCAGATCTCGTAACAGATGGTTGTGAGCCACCATGTGGTTGCTGGGAACTGAACTTAGGACCTCTGGAAGAGCAGCCAGTGCTCTTAACCTCTGCGCCATCTCTCCAGCCCCTAACAAGCACTTTTCTATACTCCCATGAAGATCCCAGGGATTGAACTCTGGTCCTTAGGCTTGGTAGCAGGTGTTAACCCAATCCCTTTACTGATATTTCCTTTGAATAAATTATCACGAAGCTTTTTTTCTTGTGGGAAGGTGTATCTTACTGATTTGCTGTATTGTCAGAACATGTATGTTATCTTTATTTGCTTTTCGCAAAGGTAAACTCACGTTTGTTGATTTTTTTTTGTTTTAAAATGTTGTCTTTTTTTATTGTCTGTTTTTTTTTTTTTTTTGCCAAGTTTTGGTTTGTATTTGCTTTCGTGTCGTATAGCCCTCCACTTTAGAGATGGAGACAGAAGGATCAGTCTCAGCTACATAGGTCAAGGTCACCCTTGGCTACATTGTAAGCTACAAGTTAAACTGGGCTATAATGAGACTTTATTTGAAAAGCAAATAAAGATAACATACATGTTCTGACAATACAGCAAATCAGTAAGATACACCTTCCCACAAGAAAAAAAGCTTCGTGATAATTTATTCAAAGGAAATATCAGTAAAGGGATTGGGTTAACACCTGCTACCAAGCCTAAGGACCAGAGTTCAATCCCTGGGATCTTCATGGGAGTATAGAAAAGTGCTTGTTAGGGGCTGGAGAGATGGCGCAGAGGTTAAGAGCACTGGCTGCTCTTCCAGAGGTCCTAAGTTCAGTTCCCAGCAACCACATGGTGGCTCACAACCATCTGTTACGAGATCTGGTGCCCTCTTCTGGTGTGCAGATATACATGGAAGCAGAATGTTGTATACATAATAAATAAAATAAAATTAAAAAGTCTCAAAAAAAGTGCTTGTTATGGCAAAAGTAAGTATACACACACACATACTAAAAAAATTAGTTTTTAATTTTGTGTGTATTTATATCTGTGCAATCAAAGATGCAAGAAGATGATGTCAGATGCCCTAGAACTGGAGTTAATTACAGTTGTGAACTGTCATGTGGGTGCTAGGAATTAAACTACTCTCTCCAGCCATAATTTACAAAATTTTTAGAATAACATTTCTAGGAAGGGATCAAGAAATTAAATAGTAATAATGTCAAAGAAATGAATCAGGTTCAGTAATAAAGATAAATTTTATAATATGCTAATTTGATAAAGTTAAACTTAAGACAGTCTAAAATCAACAACAAACCTCTAAAATTTGTTGTAAAGAAAGCAAAAACATTATTCTCTTGCCTAAACAGCTAACATGCTCAATGGGACAGGTGCCAGTGACACTGTCACTGTATTTATTTTAAATAGTATTGAATTGTTATTTTGAGATATGTTGGCTTATACCTGTAACCCCAGCACTCAACATGAGACAGGAGAATCACAAATTCAAAGTCAGCTTGTGCTACAAAGTAAGTTCAATTTGGTCAACTTAATGAGACCCTCAAGATGGACAGAAAGACGGACAGACAGATTTTTTAAAAAAAGGTAAGCCAGGCACAGTGCTACACGCCTTTAATCCCAGCACTCAGAGGCAGAGACAGACAGATCTCTGAGTTCAAGGACAGCCAGAGCTACACAGAGAAACCCTGTCTCAAGAAAAAAAGACAAAGTGAAAATTGTGAAACATATCTATCTGAACACAGAGAAAGACTGAGAATGGGCTGGGGATTTAGCTCAGTTGCAGAGCAGGTGTGGTAACACAGGCCTGTGATCCCAGTACTCAAGTGGGAGACAGGAGGATTAGATGTTCAAAACCATCCTCTGTTACACAGCAACTTCAGGACCAGCCCAGGATACCTGTGACTCTGCCTTAAAAACCAACAAAAGACCAGAAAAGCTGAGTTTAGTGATACTCTTCCTGTAATCTTAGAGCTTAAGTAGAGAAGGAAGGATTACTAGTTAGAAACCAGCTAGTCTAGTGGTGGTGGAAGGAAGGCAAAGGAGGGAGAAGAAATGAGAGACAGGGCAGGGGAGGGGTAGGGGATGGGAAAGAGACAGAGGAAAGAAGGTACCAAGAAAAGAGAAGAGAATGTGCGAGCAAGTGAGTGACCTAGCCTGGAATTCAACTGAGCCAGCCAACCCTGTCTACTTGGCTAATCAAAGATTTTGTCTCAAAAGAAATAAGGTGGAGGGCTAGAGAGATGACCCAAGGGTTAAAAGTATACACTGCTCTACCAGAAGTGCAGTTAGATTCCCAACACCCATATCTGGTAGCTCATATTCCAATGGAGGAAATCCAACACACAACTCTAGCCTCTATGAGTACATGCACTCACACACACAGACATACACACATAAATGTAATTAAAAATAAAATAACTCAGGCTGGAGAGATGGCTCAGAGGTTAGAGCACTGACTGCTCTTCCAGAGGTCCTGAGTTCAATTCCCAGCAACCACATGGTGGCTCACAACCATCTGTTATGAGATCTGGTGCCCTCTACTGGTGTGCAGATATACATGGAAGCAGAATGTTGTATACGTAATAAATAAAATAAATAAATAAATAAACAAACAAACAAATAAATAAATAAATAAAATAACTCTTTAAAAAAGTGGATGGTCCCTAAGGAATAACACTAGCGGTTGTCCTCTGGCTTCTATATTCATATACACACACACATCCACAAGACACACCCACAGAAATGCTTGAGCTTACCAAACAGTGTCTTATGATCTTCTAGCATAGCCTTTTGTTTTGCGCTGCCGTCCTTAATTAATTCTTCCATATTATTAAACAGACTGTTGAGGTTTTTACCAAAAATATCCTGAGCTTCAGCATTGTGTTCATCAATTGCTCTCTTACGGTCCAGTTTTGAATGGAGACCAGATACATCCCTGGTGGTTTCTTTAACTGTGCTAAGCAACTATATGTTTAAAAAACAAAATAAAAAGGTAACATAAAAACAGTCTAATCAATGTGCCTGTGTTCTATAAGGCTTTCTCCCCCTAGTGAGACAAGACTCCAAAGATCCAGGTGCTCAGTCCCCACCAAGCCTGCTCTCTCCTCCCCTGTCTCCTCCCTGCCTCCCTCCCTCCCTCTCTCCCAACCCCCTTCCTCAAGCCAGACATCTGTGCACAAAAAACTGACTTGCAAATTTATTTCAGTAATTATGTTTGATACAAACTTTTTTCCTTTTGTTGTATTTACTGTCTCCTCAAAAGTATACCTAATAAAAAATGTAATACTTTCATTCCAGTTTTAAAAAGAAACATGGGTCAAATAGTGAAATATTGTTTCATAAATGGACATAAATAACATTTGGAATGAATCAATTAAAATCTCATAACCGAAGCTTAAGGAGGCAAGGCTACTTCTACCCACCCTTCAACGTTTTCAATAAATACAAAGGACAAACCTTGCTGGCGGCATCATGTAGCTTCTCCTCCGTTCTTTCCAGGGCTGAAGAGACATATTCCTCTTTAACGAGTTGTAATTTTGTTTCTTGCAAATGTTTCTGAGTGGTTTCAAGTTCCTGTGTCTTAGTTTGCAGGTCAGATTTACACTGGTCAAGTTCATTTTTACTATCCACAAATAACCCTGTAACCTACACATAACACATTAAATAATTCTTTAAGAATCAGAAAAGATGCTGGTGGCTGGTGAAACACTTGGGTAGTTGATAATATTGGGAAAACAAAACAAATTATTCAAATGCAAAAATTGTAGTTCTGATTAGAACATTCTTTAATGGCATCTGGTGTCTTCCAGAAAGCTTATTCAAAACTTAAATATCAGGTCTAATATAGTGGTATTGATTCTCCAGGTTCCTTCCCAGACTTCAGTGGACTGCTCTTATAAAGGTGCAACAAGAGGGTAGTACAGAAAGGGTCCAGTTACTTGTCTGTCTAATGTCTCCCAATTCCTGAAATCCTTAACTTGAAAAGGAACAGGAGAAAGCTCCACTGGTAGAATGTTTACCTAGCATAAAAAAAGGCCTAGGTTCAACCCCCAGCTCTGCATAAAACAAGGCCTGGTGATGCACTGCTATAATCCCAGGTAGAGGCAGGAGAACCACAAGTTCAAAGTCATCGTTGGCTATACCTTTGTTGCTCTTTTGAGGAAGGGTCTTTTTATGTAGACCTGGATAACTGCAAACTCAATACACGGAATAAGCTGGCCTCTAAATCATAAAGATCCACCTGCCTCTGCCTCCTATGTAACTTAAAGGCATTTGTTTGAATTTAGCCTAGACTATGTGAGAATTGTCTCAAAATAAAAATAAAAACTGAGTATACCATGAATCCTAGGCCTTTAGCATGCTTTGGAGGTTTGTATAATATGTATAGTGTTTACACAACAATGAAATCATTTAAAATACGCTTCTCAAAAACATTACCCAGCCATTAAGCAAATGTCTTACTGATTTCTTCTAAAGTTGTGTATTAATAAGTGTCAAAACAGAAGCTTTTTCATTACTAACAAAGATAAATATATAAGATAACTTCAGTTTAAGAATTAAAAAGAAGGATATGGAGAGGTGGCTCAGTGGTTAAGAGCACTGCCTGCTCTCCTAGAAGTAAGTCCTGAGTTCAATTCCCAGCAACCACATGGTGGCTCACAACCATCTTTAATGAGATCGGGTGCCCTCTTCTGGCACGCAGGCATACATGCAGATAGAACGCTGTAAACATAATAAGTAAATCTAAGAAAGAAAAAAATCAAAACGAAAAAAATTCTTTCAAAAGAGGAGAAAGAGCCCCGCACATTCTAAGTGTCTTTAAGCATTTCCTTTCCAGGACCTCGCACACCACCCGGAATGCCTACCTTACTAAGTTCCTCTTCAAGGGCACCGATCTTTTCAGCCGACTCAACAATCTGTTCCTCCTGAACTGTTAATTTTCCATTCATGGCTCTAAAACAGTTTAATACAAATTTAACTGTTAATGCTTTGTTCTAAATCCTACAAAATTTAATCTAATTGTAACATTACAAAATTATGGCGGCTAATAAACTGATCTCCACGCTTCACACCCTTCATGTGATACTGACGGGGTGATAAATAGTAAGGGCAAAATACAGCAAACAAATACATCCTCTTTTTCCAAGATTTACTTGTTTTTAATTTATGGATGAGTGTTTTGCCTGCATGTAAGTCTGTGTACCACTTACATGCCTGGTGCCCATGGGACCAGAAGCGGGCATCAGATCCCATGCAACTAGAATCACAGTCAGTTGTAAGCCACCATGTTAGTGATGGGAATTAAACCTGGATCCTCTGGAAGAGCCAGAGGCTCAACAACTAAACCATCCCTCCAGGCCCTCAAATGAAACTGAGAATCTTTTTTTATGAGGGAAAGGCATGTGTGTGCAAATCCAATTTGAGAGGCAAAGGAGCAGTGACAGGGTACTTATCAGCAAGTACAAGAGGGACTCTGGATTTGGTCCCTAGCACTATGAAATACATGTAAAAATGAAACTTTGTGTTAAGAACATAGAAAACTGACAGAGCCTGGGCGGTGGTGAGGCACACCTTGAATCCCAGCACTTGTGAGGCAGAAAAAGGCAGATCTCTAAATTTGAGGCTAGCCTGGTCTATAGAGTAAGTTCCATGACAGCCAGGGTTATACAGAGAAACCCTGTCTCTAGAAAACAAAACAAGAAAAGAGAGAGGGGAAAGTAAGGCAAAGTAGAAATAGGGGAAGGGATAATAAAGTGGCTGCAATCAGTGAATCCCTGATATGGAATATAAAGATGCCTCCCCATGCTGTAAGTGCTTAATACTTGAAGATATGAAACACCACAAGAAATGGGTGAGATAAATGGACGAAAATCACCTAGAAGACTGAATCAAAGTATGTATACAGAACAGTATCAATTCTCAGTCCTCAGTAAGTATAGGGGATCTCTCACACACACACACACACACACACACACACACACACACACACACACACACACACACACACACACACACACTCTCTTCTACTAGTACTAGGTACACTGTAAACACCACCAGTATACTAGTACTGGGTCTCGTGAGATTCACTAGGGCAGAATTTCTCAGCGTCACAGTACAGGTGCTTTGTACAAGATAGTTCTTTGCTATGGGCTAATGTTGGGGAATATTATTTTCAGGTGTGTTGCTTTTGTTTGTGCTGCATTTGTTTAGTTCTGTGAAGCTGTGTTACTGTGCCTGTCTAAAACACCTGGTGGTCCTAATAAAGAGCTGAATGGCCAGTGGTGGGGCAGGAGCAAGACTAGGCGGGGCTGGCAGGCAGAGAAAAATAGGAGAAACATGGGAGAACAAGAAGACATGGAGAGGAGGACATTAGTGGTCAGCCGCCCAGCCACAGAGTAAGAGTGAAAGTAAGGCAGACAGAAACAGAGAAAGATAAAAGCCCAGAGACAAAAAGTAGTCAGAATAATTTAAGAAAATCTGGCAGGAAACAAGCCAAGCTAAGGCCAGGCATTCATAACTAAGAATAAGCGTCTGTGTGTGATTTACTTGGGAGCTGGGTGGCAGGCCCCCCAAAGACTAAAAAGCAAAAAGAGGAAAAAGAAAAGAAAAGAAAAGAAAAGAAAAGAAAAGAAAAGAAAAGAAAAGAAAAGAAAAGAAAAGACCTTAGCAACAAGCTATCATGCACATTTCAGAATGGTTGGTAACATCACTGATTCCTATCTACTAGATGCCAGCAGTATTCTCCACCCACACAAACGAGACCATGAAAAAGACCTGGATGAGGTCTGGGGTGGAGTAGAAATTTTTGCATACTCAACCTTTCTGCTCTCTCCAACATTTATGTTAATCAGTTCAGATCTGAGCAAAGGTGTGTTTAAATGGTGCTGCTATGAAATAGCACTCACAATGCTTCCTTTAGGAAGACGACCTGATATCCTGCTGCAAGGATTCCAGAAGCAAAGTAATGGATTTTTTTTTTTAAATAAAAACAGGTCTGTATTATCTTATATTACCTTAAATATATGTTTGCTTGTTAGAACATATTAAGGTGTGTTTATTTGCTACTAGCACAGAACATTTTATGCATTTTTATAACTACATTGTTTTTTTTGAGACAGGATTTCTCTGTGTGGCTTTGGAGCCTATCCTGGCACTCGCTCTAGAGACCAGGCTGGCCTAGAACACACAGACATCCGCCAGCCTCTGCCTCCCGAGTGTGCCACCAATGCCCGGCTATAACTGCATCGTTATTTTCATAGTCTTACTCCAAGTGGATAAGCTAGTGTTGATACTGAGATGAAAATGTATACTCAAGAGCTAGGTCTTAATTCTACTGAGCTGGACAGACTTTTATTACTGCCTCTCCATGTACTGAGCGGTACTGTCTAGAAAATGTGACGTTTCAATGCTCATCTGGCTGGCTTTCCACCAAAAGGAGCCCCTACTTGGTTGTTTGTTGGTTTGTTTTTTTGAGATAGGGTTTCTCTGTATAGCCCTGGCTGTCCTGGAACCAGCTCTGAAGACCATGATGGCCCTCAAACTCAGAGTTCTGCCTGCGTCTGCCTCCCAAGTACTGGGATTGAAGGTGTGCACCACCACTGCCATGCTAGAGCCTCTAACTTCTAAGTGCAAGAAATTATCACAGCTGTCAAGTTGGACCCAGCACCCCATGTTCAGGATTAACAAAAGGAAGGTTCTGGGGTAGATTTTTAGAAGATTTAATATACCTGACTGTGATTTCATTTATAACTCAAGAAGAAAAGCCAGGTGGCCTGGAGTCTAGTGAGCTTAAATTCAGATCCTAACACACTGCAAGTGTATTTTTAAAGTGATTTCTCTGGGAACTTCCACATAATGGCATCTTATCAAATGGGCTCAGGGACTGTAGCAGCAGCAGGAGCCGTGTGTGGAGAAGATTTGAATCGCAGCCCTGGGCCCTGGGGACAGTCTTGTTCTCAGACCCAGACATCAGCAGAATCATTCAGGCTCACTCAGGAACGGGGTGTCTGTCCAGGCCTGTGGAATATGCACCAATTGTATCAGGAAGAATTCTAAGCCTTGGAAATCTTTTATTGTAGAGTGATGGAATTAACCAAAAGAATACTAAAAAGGCAGAAATGTCAGGTTTTAAGAATCTTTATGTTTTTCTCATGACAAACTTCTCAAAGGCATTTTATTGCAAACTAGATTTTCATTAAAAAAAAAAAAGCCTATCATGTTGCAACTTCAATTTTTAAAGTTCTGCTTCCTGCTACCTTTTGTCTGCATTCTAAATCTTCACAGGCCTATTTCATTTTATAGACTTGAATGACACACTGTTTCTCACCTTCCATCTGCTCGTTAAGTGTTAAAGCATGTTGTGTAATACTCATCCAATAAAGTCTTTGATTAAAACCAATAGAGGCCTGGATATTGCTGACTATCCTCTGGGGGCAATGAACTGCCTTCCTGAGAGCCAGGAGTCTGCACTAAGTGAACTTCAGCTTCCCTCTCACTACACACCACGAGGAGCCAGGCATTTGAATGAAAATCTACTAAGTGAATGGCGAAATTCACTCTAATTGTTAACAGTGGCCAGAGTAATCTGTCTCTAATCAGAGGACTGGGTAAGTGTTCTCAGAAGGATTGAAGCACTTTGCCCTACAAATTGCAACCCAGGAAAACTTGTGATGGGAGGCCCAGACAAAATTCCAGGTACCACTTTACATTCCAGGAAATTTACAGACTATAAGCCCCCACCCCCAATTACATAATCCATATTTTAACACCAGTTAAGGAAACAATCAAATAACAAAAATCACCACAGAAAGTAAAAGGATCCCCAAATTCAGTGATAGTGCACTCATTTAATCCCAGCACTCAGGAGGCAGAAGCAGGCAGATCTCTGAGTTAAGAGGCCAGACTGGTCTATAGAGTGAGTTCCAGGACAGCCAGGACTGTTACACAGAGAAACTTGTCTCAAAAGAACAAAGCACAGAAAAAGAAAAAAAAAGTAAAATGAAGTATGATGAACACTTTTTTTTTTCTTTTTTGTTTTTTCAGGACAGGGTTTCTTTGTGTAGCTTTGGAGACTATTCTGGCTCTGTAGAACAGTCTGGCCTCGAACTCACAGAGATCCACCTGCCTCTGCCTCCCGAGTGCTGGGATTAAAGGTGAGTACCACCAAATCTGGTAAACATTTTTTCTTCTTAAAGATAAGCTGGTTTCAAACTCAGAGATCTATCTTTGCATGAGTGTTGGGATTAAAGGCATGCAACATCACACCTGGCTGAAGCAATGCTTTTTTTTTCTTTTTCTTCTTTTTTTTAAAGATTTATTTATTTATCATGTATACAGTGCATGCCAGAAGAGGGCACCAGATCACATTACAGATGGTTGTGAGCCACCATGTGGTTGCTGGGAATTGAACTCAGAACCTCTGGAAGAACAGTCAGTGCTCTTAACCCCTGAGCCATCTCTCCAACCCCAGCAATGCTTTTTCCCTGTCTCGAAAAACCAAAAAATAAAATAAAATAAAATAAAAATAAATGAAAACAAGGATTAAAGGCGTGCGCCACCAACGCACGCCTTGAATCCCAGCACTCGGGGATCTCTGTGAGTTCGAGGCCAGCCTGGTCTCCAGAGCAAGTACCAGAATAGGCTCCAAAGCTACACAGAGAAACCCTGTCTCAAGAAGCAAGCAAGCAAACAAACAAACAAAACCACTTGTGGCAACACAAGTACAGGCTTCCACAGCTAGGAATGTTTAATGCAGTTCCTGTTGAGGCCAAACTCTGACAAAGACACAAGCAATGCATTTTTAAACAAAACTCACAGGCCTTCCAGACCCACTTTAATGGGTTACACTGATTTCTGGAGCTGGGATGGCAGTTTAGCTCAAGTATAGAACTGTTAAAGGATAGATTTCATAGGGAGAAGAGAAGAGGAATATGACTTTAAAGAAGAGGCAAAAAAGAGGTTTATGTGTCTTCACTGCAGTGATGGTTACACAGATGTATACATGTGTCACAGTGGTATAGAACCATACATACACACGGTACCAGTGGCATCTCCTATGCTTACTATCCAATCATGGTTACATAAAGGAACATTGGTGGAAAGTGGGTAAATAATACATGGGGAGCCAGATGCTTTGACCCACATCTGTAATTTTAGTACTCAGAAAGCTGAAGTAGAATTGCTACAAGTCCTAGGCCAGCCTGACCTGTCTAGTGAGTTCAAGGCCAGCTAGGACCACATAGCAAAACCCTGTCTTAAGAAAATAAAAGGGCTGAGGATGTGACTCAAATGGTGAAACACTGCTGTAACATCCAAAATCCTGGACTTGATCCCCAGGGCTCCATAAAACTAAGCATGGTAGCACATGCCTGCGTCCCAGCACTTTGGAGGCAGAGGCAGGAGGATCAGAAGTTAAAGGTCATCCTTGACTTCACAATGAGCTTGGGACCAGTAACTACATGAGACCCTGCCTAAATAAATAATCATTATACATGGGGTTTCTTTGTACTCTTGTAACTTTACACATAAACCAATGATCATTTTAAAATAAAGAGCTAACAAATATTTGATAACGTGTGTGTGTGTGTGTGTGTGTGTGTGTGTGTGTGTGTGTGTGTGTGTGTGTATTTATACATTTATTTGATGAGGGAGAAGGTGCATGTGCTACGGCACACATAATGGAGGTCAGGTGACAACTTCTGGAGGACTGGTTCCCTCCTTCTACCATGTGGGTTTGAGGACGTGGGTCTTGGGCTTGGTAGCAAGCACCTTTACCTGATGACTCATCTCACAGATCATAGCTTTGCTCATGAGACCAGTCTTGCTATGTGGCCCTGACTGGCATCAAACTCTCAGTCCTTCCATCTATGCTTCCTCCTGTGACATGCCACTTAAAAAGACAAACAAACAACTTTATTTATTTTTTTAATTTGGGGTGTGTGTTTGTGTGTGTGTGCACACAGGTGCACATGCAATATCACAGCAAACATGTGGAGGTCAAAGGTCAACTTGTGGAAACTGGCTCTTCCTTTCCACAATGTGGGTTGCAGACATCAAACTGAAGTCAGACTCTGCAGTAAGTACCTTCACACATAGCCACCTCACTGGCCCAGTAACTACTTTTTAAAGTCAAACCAAAAGAAGCACTTATTGGCAGTAGACACCATTTCCTTATTGCTGCATGAGCTAAATTTTACTTCAAACTACCTGTTATCTGAAAACATTGGTTTTAGAGATGGTATATTAGCACACCTCTGTAACTCTAGTAACTGTGAAGCTAAAGCAGGATTCAGAGAGCTGCTTTATATATAGCAAAGCCATCTCCAAAAATAACAATAAGGGGCTGGGGAGATGTCACTCATCTGGGAAACTGAGTTCAGTTCCCAGCAGCACCACATGGCAGCTCACAGCTGTTTACAACTCCATCTCCAGATCTGGTGCCCTCTTCAAGGCACCTGAATGGGGTACACATTCATACATGCAGACCATGCATAGGCATAGAATAAGTAAACTTAAAAAAAACAAACAAAAAAAAAACAAGACTTATCAACTCCTCAATCAGAGGCTTACCTAAAACTTTCTTCAGAGATGTACACTCCATTTTTCTCACGGACTGCAGCAAGATCTCTCTTCAAACGCTCTATCTCTTCTGTATATTCCTACACAAGAACATATTATACACAGATTCCAAGTTAGCTGTTTTTGTTCTATCATTCAGTGTGGAGAGAATATGCAGGCATATTAGCCCTTTATGTTTTTCAAACATAAAGTTATAATCAAACTTTAAAAACAAAAGATAGGATTTCACAGCAAACCCAGACTGGCCTTGAATTTGTGGCAATCTTCAGTTTCAGCCTTTGAAATGCTGAGACCACATGTGTAGACTCCACCAGCAGCTATAACTATAGTTTTAAATCCATGCTCATTTTTCTAGAAATATTCTTTCAATAATGAGTCTTTAATGTGTTCATTATAAACTTCCTATCCACCTTTTATCTCTAGTGCTGTGAAAAATACTGTGACCAAAAGAACCTTGGGGAGGGAAGAGTTTACTTGAGCTTACAACGCTCAGGTCATACTCCATCACTGAGGGAAGTCAGGGCAGGAACTCAAGCACAGGCCATGGAGAGTGCTGCTAACTAAATTTGCTCCTCATGGTTTGCTCGGCCTCTTTCTTATACACCCAGAGGTGGTATAATCCACAGTGAGCTACATCAATCATTAACTAAAAAACCCTACAAGTTTGCCTATAAGCCAGTTTGGTTTGGGCATTTATCAACAAAGGTTCCCTCTGCCTAAATGACTCTAGCTTGTGTCAAGATGCAAAAACTAAGGAGGACAATCTGAGAATCATTATACAAGTACAGTTAGTAGTATTGGTGGAAGAGATGAATAAATAAGTGGGATAGAACAGAGTCCAGAAACAGGCCCACATAAATCTGAAAAGCTTGATACACTAGGCAACAAAGATGGAAGCCTTACAACAAACTAGGAAAACATGTTTGCAAACCTCAAATATCCAGAAAACGTTCTATGTAACAAAGTAACTAAAATATATTAAGAACTCTATAGGCTGGAGAGATGACCCAGCAGTTAAGAACACTGGTCCTTCCGGAGGACCCAGGCTCCATTCTCAGCACACACACTGTAGCTCAGGGACACCCACAACTCTAACTCCAGGGGAGCTGAACCCTCTTCTTGCTTCCACTGGCACTGCATCCATGAGGTAAACACACTTGCAGGGAAAACACTCACACACGTTAAAAGAAAAAAATCTAAAATCCAACTCTAAAACACCAATAAAGAACAAATAATCCATTAGAAAATAGTGATAAGGGCATAAACATGTTACCAAAAAGGACATCTGAGCTGGATGGTGAAGGCACACACCTTCACCAGCACTTAGGAGGCAGAGGCAGGCAGATCTCTGAATTTGAGGCCAACCTGTTTTACAGACCAAGTTCCAGGAGCTACACAGAAAAACCCTGTCTTGAAATACAAAACAAAACAAAACAAAAAGAACATATGAATATCAAGTAAGCAAGTACAAAAAAGGTGCTCAATATCATTGGTCATTAGGAAAATATAAGTTAAAGCCAAGTGATACAACTAACACCACATATTTTCAGAACAGCTAGAAAGAACAATTAACTGTATCACCAAATGCTGATGAGGATGTGGAGAAACTACATCACTCAGGTTGCTAGTGAAAAGGCAAGGTTCTACATCCACTCTAAAGAACAGTTTAGTAGCTGGGCCTTTAATCCCAGTACTTGGGAGGCAGAGGCAGGTGGATGTCTGTGAGTTCTAGACCAGCCTGGTCTACAAGAGCTAGTTCCAGGACAGCCTCCAAAGCCACAGGTAAACCCTGTCTCGAAAACCAAAAAGAAAAAAAAAAAGAACAGTTTAGTAGAGCCAGGCATAGTGGTACACGCCTGTAAATTCAGCACTCAGGAAGCAGAAGCATTAAGAGTTCCATGCCAGCCTGGAGTAGAGTGAGACTCAACTCCACACCATCACAAGAAAGTACTTTAGTCATTCCTTAAAAACTCAAGTATTCAGTTACTATTATCACAGAAAACTCAAAGAAAAAAGTGTAATTCCAGAAGAGATGTCTCTGCTGCTAAAAGCATTTGCCACAGAATCATGACAGCCTGAGTTCGATACCTAACTCAGTTAGGGTTGGGGTCTGGTTTGGGTCATGGTTAAGAAGAAGAGACTCCTAGAAGCTGCCACGTGGATGGACACAGTTAATAGTTACTAATAAAAATTTTAAGTGACAATGTATCATGGTGGTTTAGATGAGAATGGCCCCATAGGCTCATATATTTGAATGCTTGGTTCCCAGTTGGAGCTTTAGGAAGGAGTAAGAGGCATC